>NC_042615.1:602374816-602502316 GCF_901001135.1 Rhinatrema bivittatum
TGGCGCGTTCGCCTTGATGTTAATGGGGGCCTGAGAAGGAATGTTGGCAGGATGATGGACTGGTTAAGATGGAAGTCCATCACCACCTTAAGCAGGAACTTAGCAAGACCATCCTGACATGATAAAACTTAGTGTAAGGTGGATAAATCACTAAGGCCAGGAACTCGCTGACCCTGCATGCTGAGGTGACTGCTACTAAACATATGATCTTCCAGGTCAGGTACTTCAGGTCACAGGTGCGCAGCAGGCTCAAAAGGAGCTTTCATCAGCTGAACTAAAACTACTCTAACACAGCGGGAGGCCTTAGGGGAGGTTTCAATTGAAGCAGCCCCTGCATGAAATGTTCAACTATAGCCTGTACAGAGATGGGCGTACCATCTACACCATGGTGGTATGCGCCACATGCACTCAGAAAAACTCTAACGGAGTTGGTTTTCAAGCCAGCTTCAGATAGGTTTAGAAGGTAATCAAGCAGTTTTTGTGTCTGACAGGAGAACGGATCTAGGGCCTTCTGCTCACATCTGTTGAATCTCTACCATGAAGGTCGTCAAAATGACCAGCCCTTTGACGATGCAGGAAGGCCTTGGCCTGAGCTGTGTTTAGCAGGGCTCTTATGAATTCCAATTGAGGTGACAGACTGAGATGGGACTTCGGGTAGTTGATGAAGAACGCTAGTGATCTCCATCACACCGATGGTCAAGTACATGGACCTGATTGCCCCCTGCCTGAGATGTGCTTTTGACCATTCAATCATCCAGATAAGGAAAATCTTGCACCCCAGCCTGAGGAGGCACACTGCCACCAAGGCCATGGCATTTTGTAAAGCCTCGTGGGGTGGACGCTAGCCCGAACGGCAACACCTAATACTAGAAGTGCTGTTTCCCACCACAAATAGGAGATACTTCCGGTGCCTGGGGAAGATCCTGATGTAAGTGTAGGCATCCTTCAGACTTGAGGGAGCATGAACCAGACCCCTTCTTGCAAAAGGAGGATTAAGGTGCCCAGGGAAACCATCTTGAACTTTTCTTTTTAGACAAATCACTTCAAGACCCTTAGGTCTAGGACGGGATGGAGTCATAAGAACATAAGAAATTGCCATGCTGGGTCAGACCATGGGTCCATCAAGCCCAGCATCCTGTTTCCACAGAGGCCAAACCAGGCCACAAGAACCTGGCAAATACCCAAACACCAAGATCATCCCATGCTACTGATGCAATTAATAGCAGTGGCTATTCCCTAAGCAAACTTAATTAATAGGAGTTAATGGACTTCTCCCTCCCAAGAACTTATCCAAACCTTTTTTGAACCCAGCTACACTAACTGTACTAACCACATCCTCTGGCAACAAATTCCAGAGCTTAATTGTGCGTTGAGTGAAAAAGAATTTTCTCCAATTAGTCTTAAATGTGCTACTTGCTAACTTCATGGAATGCCCCCTAGTCCTCTTGTTTTCCTTGGAATCAGGAAGTACCTGGAATAAAATCCCCGTTCTCATTACCTTGGTGGAACAGGCTCGATCGCTCTGGCCGATAAGAGGGAGGAGAGCTCTGTAGAAGTACCCTCCTAATGCGCTACCCGGCCCCCAAAATGGGCTCGGAGGACAATTTGGTGGGACACCCAATAGGTTCAATCAGTACCCTTGGAGGACGATGGAAAGAACCCACTGGTCGGAGGTTATACTGGGCCACTGGTTTGTGAAGAACTGCAGCCTGCCCCTGACTAACAATCCATCGTCCTGGGTAGGGGCACTATGTTCCCTACGACCCAGTCAAAACCCCATCCCTGGAGTTCACTGAGGCGCTGGTTGGGGCTTGGGGGCTCTCTGCTGCCTGGGATGGCTGCGGGAGCCTGATGCTGTTGACAGAAGCGAGGGGGCAGAAGACAGTACTTCCTCTACCAAAAGAAAGACTTCCTCTGCCCTGATCTCACCAACCTCCTAGAACAGGAGGACGGGTCTGGAGTGCTGACGGAGAGTTATTGGGAGGGTTTCATGGCGGTCCCAGAGCTGGGCCACTGCATCCCTCACCCTATCTCCGAAGAGATTCTCCCCAGTACACAGTACATCAGCAAATCGTTCTTGTACCTCCAATCAGAGATCCAAGACCCGCAGCCATGCCATTCTGCGGGCACCGATTCCCGCTGTAGAGACCCTCGATGCTGTCTTAAAACATTGTAGATCCCTCAGACTTCATGTTTTCCATACTGCAGGCCCTTATGCATCAGCAACGAGGGAGCCCTGCTGCTACTGAAGCAGCTACTCTGGCCACCTCCTGCACCTGCTTCCAGATGTCCCATGAATACTAGCTCATGGAGAGCTAATAGGAAGCTATGCGGGCAATGAGCATTGCTTTCTGAAATACCTTTCTCCCAAGAGCATCCATCACCCTGTGATCCTTCCCTGGGGTGCCATGGAATGGGTCCATGAACTCTTGTCTCTCTTGAGAGCAGATTCGACAACCACTGACTGGTGGGGCAGCTGTAGCTTATCGAATCTGGCAGCCTTCTGGAGGAGATAAATCCCGTTAGCCTTCTTGTTCATGAGAGGCACTGTGAGGATATGTTCCCATATCCTTCCATGACCATCACAATCTCCTTAGGAGGCTCCATGAACTGGAGATCTCAAAGACCTTGTGCCTGGCATCCTTCTCCATTAGTAACTGAAATGAGATGGCCTCCGCCATCATCCTCACAAAACCTGTGAAGGTTGAGTCTTCATGTGGAGACTTCATTCTTCTAGAGGAATAGTGTCAGAGGAGAGACTCTCAGAGCCATCGAGGAAGACTCCCCAGGGACCCTCATCCTCATTGATAGCAACAAGGAATGGAACTCTAGATGCTCAGCCTTCGTCCAGAGATGCAGGCACTGGCAGAGCTGGATGAGGGGCTGCATGCCTCAACATCTCAGCCAGCCTGGGTGGAGCTTCCTCCTCTGAGGAACCGGGAATCGCCACCTTATCAGTAGGGAAAGGCTGTGATGGCCTTATGGCACCGATGCCGGCCCAAGAACTGATGCCAGCTGGGTTGGTAATGCACCAATAAGCACACTGAGCTTCTCCAATAGTGGTTTTAGGATGGACGGTACAAGTTCCAGTGCCATCGGTGCCACAGGACCGATGCCCCACATTGCCCGCTTGACCGCCATTTGGACTCGCTGCTCAAGTTCCTCCTCGAATATTGCTAATGCCAACACTGACTGGGAGGAAGTAGAGGTGGCCAGATCCTCTTCAGACCTGAGAAGTGGATCGGTGACTGGCATCAAGACAGTAGAGACTGTTGCAGACCCCCAGCATCGATGGAGGACTGGCACTCCTCGCCATGGGGTTGCTTTGGGTGCATCACAGCATGAGCTGGTGCATCCCCGTGCCCAGCACTGTGCATCGACAGGGACTAATGCTAATGCTTCTTCGGCTTTCCTTAATGCTCAGCACGGTCCTTCCCCGGTGACGAGATCAATGACAAGGAACCCGATGTCCTTGGCCTGGAGGTACCTGACAGTAGTCGGTTTCCGGTGCCCCTATCTGTTGATGGCACAGGACAGTCCAGCTAATGGCAACGGCTTGGTATCCATTGATGTGGCTCCAAGGTCCTTTGGTGCCGATGCCAATGGCTCGATCTTCTCTGACCTGAAACGTTGTTCCAAATTGTCGAGCCGAAGACAACGTAGACGGATAGATCCCTACCCCATTGTACAGTATATAAAATTTTTAAATAAATAAAAACGTCCCTTCGGGGTCATCTGTGCATATTTGCATCAACCGAGGATGTCATGCGATGCCCCAGGCAGAGGACATGGTCCTCCTGCACTGAAAGCATTGTGGAAACCAGACGTGGCCATGACAGGGCAAAATAAATGGGAAACAATATCAAAATTGATGGCAGTGGGCATCGATGGCCAGCAGGCACAAAGCACCGCCGCCGCAGGGGAATCAACCACGAAAGGAAACTTACCAATAAACGACAAAACCCTGACTAAGAAGTGCTACAGGAATGGACCGAGAGGGATCCAGCATCAAATGCAGGCAAAAGAAATCGCAAAAAAAGCAAAAAGCAGAGAGGTTTGCCAAAAAAGCCAAAAAGAGCTCACCAATCACGATGCTGCAGCTCCATGGAAAAAGATTATAAGAACATAAGAACATGCCATACTAAGTCAGTCCAAGGGTCCATCAAGCCCAGCATCCTGTTTCCAACAGTGGCCAATCCAGGCCATAAGAACCTGGCAAGTTCCCAAAAACTAAGTCTATCCCATGTTACTGTTGCAAGTAACATGGGATAGACATGAAGAAGGAGCCCCGTGTGGACGCCTGGTATAGGACTTGCTGGGCACACTCAGAGTGCCAAGTCAAAGTTCTAGAAACTTTGACATAAGTTTTCCATGCTGGGCTCTATTCAATGATGTCATCCATGTGTGAGGACTACCATCCTACTTGACCTCTGAGAAATATTTTGATTCATAACTCTGGTAAACTTTCTGCTGTGGGGGAAAACTAGGAGCAAAAATTTTGATAAATCACTCATAGAATAACAGTCCAGCAGGGAATACCATGAAAGGAATGATTTTCTAAAGATTGCTGCTTTAAAAATATAACAAGGCATCAAAAACATTTTCACAAGTAGAAAAGAACATTTTGTGACCTGAACAGAAGGAAGGCCAAAATGCGAGATTAAACAGGGGTTGTAATATGCTGTAGAATATCTCTGACATTATATGCATCTGGTTTTGCTCAAATTTTTATATTAACCCAACAGTTTTTCTGCTCCTTTGGATTTCCAGCTTGATTGGAACCAGGACTGGGATCTGGAGTCATGATTCTTCATTCATAAGAACCCAGTAAATTTTCCCCCATTTTCCACTAGGTGTCGCCACTGCACAATGATGAACTCCCTCCCTCCCCTCCCCCGGGGGCTGTAACCCTGCCTCTGCAGCTTCCTCATCTCCACTCAACCCAGGGAAGAAGAGGGATCAAACCCAGGTCTTTCTGCATGGAACGTGCAGCTCTGCCACTGAGCTACTAGGCCAGCCTAAAAGTGGTCAAGTTCTTGTTTTCACGCTAAGAAATTTTTCTTCATTTTTGACAGCCAAGCACATGTTTTAAAATGAATGCACTCAAAAGCCCATTAGTCCTTTGGTGAATACTGGGCAATGCTAGGGTGGCATTCACTAGCATGACTGAAAGGAGACGTTGTTTCTCGTGTCATGCTCTTTTTTTGTATATATACACATGGTACACTGTATTCATAGCATACAGTGCTAAATAGTGGATCACCAAACTGAAAGGCAATAGCATCCCATCCCTGGATGATGATCCCTGCAACCTACAACTCAGTCCATTGTAAGAAGGAGTGGAAAAGAGAGTAACTTCAACAAGCTGGAACGTGCCTGCTAGAAGCATGCAACAAAGGCGCATTTTACTTCAAGTGACAGTTTGCACAGGGGATTGAGGCTAAAAGTCGTTAGGGACTTATAATGTTGCATCAGTTCCAACCAAAATCACAGTTCCCTGGCAACGTTTAGTCAAATCCTGTCAAACGTTTCTGAGTTCCAGACAAAGGAATCAACCACCGACATCAGGCCTTCATGCGCTACTGAAATGTGCCTAAAAACTGATCATCACAATATACTTCCTTTTATTATGGTCACTACTAATGTCAGCTGGAATACGGATGCCAAGGCTCACAGAGTGAGACTCTGCTCTCAACTGATTCCGTCTCTTCCCCTTTAGAAGAATAATGGAGCTCAGATGTTAAGTCTTAAGCACATCATCCAAAAGCTGTAAGTGAAAGAGGTGTTGAGCAAAGAAGAAGAGGCAAATGCGAGTAGTGATCCTTCCATGCTCCCCTTGTGCAGGGAAAATCCATTTACATGTGTAATCCCCAAGACTGACAGCGTGGGCCATCAGGCAAAGCCAGGTCTTCTTAGCTTATCAAGTCTTTGGCATACAGAAAAGGCTCCACTTGGAGTTCATTATTGCTATCATAAAATGTCAAACTGAAGAGCAAAGATAAAAACATTGTAAAGTCTTTGTTCTGTTTTTTTTTACAGGAGAATGACACTGTTGGGGCAACAAGCATTCATTCTTGAGTAGTGAATACCCCACTGCTCTGAACTAATTCTTACTCCACTCATCTTTTTACGGTAAGCTGCAGGTCACACTGTATGTTTACTTTCTCCAGCCTTGCACTTGTTTATTCCACAGTCAGAGTAAGAGCACTGTTGGGGGGAGAAGACTTGCTGGGTTATAGAAGTCTCATTTTAAAGGTCAAATTATCTGCAAGAGTGATTCCCTGGCAAGCTGTGAATAATGGCACAAATCTGAAGGTGAGCAGATGAGGTGTGAAAGTTATGCAGTTTGATATTGTCAACAGACTGTGGCATTTTCTTACACTAGTAACGACCCCAGGAGCAAATGCAGAATTTCCCAGTAATTATTTGTATTTACATAGACATGATGAAAAGAAATTTCCATCGTTACTGCTAATATCACCAACAGAAATTTTAGTATCAAGTGCATTCTTATGTTGATTCACAGTACACAGAATTAAGGGTCAACAAATAAGTTGCAGGTGGCACCTTCTATATTAGACTAACATAATACATTTGCATCAAATATACATTAGACCAGTAAAAAGATGTCACCTACAGCTTATCAACTGACCTTTAATTCTACATATCCAAACGGTCAAACGACAACAAGAATGCTAGGCTCATTATGAAGCCAAGCAGCCCTTCTGCAGGAGGTGAGGGCGGAGGCTGCCAGTGTATGTATGTCTTTCTGTCATTAAACACAGTGCTATATGATGTGAAAACTTGTGCAATTAACTCCTATAATCCAAAACATAACATCCTTTGAAAATAGACATCAATAATATAGTTATGGGAATTTCTCCCTTGTAATCTGAAGTTATTCATAGGAAGCAGCTTCAGTTTCAAGTCTATGCTCCAACAGATTTTTATGTAAGCAACGAATGAGAAGTCAGCAGGTGTGTGTGTGTGTGATGAGTAAGTTTTCCTAGGAATTACGCACATGATATTAGCATATATGCACATAAGTAGCTTGTACTCGCATACAAGTTATTTTATAAACAACAAAAGTACATGCGTATTTTCAGTTTCACGCGTTCATTTGAACTGCACAAAGAAGGGTCAATCTAGGTGCATTCCAGGGCGGAGCCTAGAGATACATATAGAAGTTGCAATTTTATATGAGATTTATGCAAATACATTAGGCTCCTTATTTGCGCAATTTTACCGCTGCTAATTATCCAGCACAAATGATATCAGACCTGTCTGTTGTCTGCTACTGTTGGGTGGGAGGCCTGGGTGAACTGGGGGGTGCTCAGGGTGAAGTACTAGGAACGTCTTGATGGACTGCAGATGGTGAACTGTTGAAGGTATCGGCAAACTGGTAGCTTGAACTACAAGCACATTTTTTAAAATATACTTACTTCCATGTATAAATCACAGTTTTACACCAACAAGTACTATTTTTTTTCACACGAAAAATAAGTACTCATCAATTTAGGGGGTGTGTTCTCTTTACGTTACCTTGCTAAATGTAATGTAAAATCTGAATAAAACAGGTATATTTTCTTTGATCTCTCTCTCAACTGAAAACACTGTTAGACAGTAGGATTGCTAGACAGCCAGCCTCCACTCCAGTTTAGTTTGTATGTATTGGCTTTTATTATTCATTCTCTTGCAAGCATTTTAGTCCACGTTTGTTTTCTTTTTGAAGCCTTTCTGTGGTCCAGCTAGGCTATGTATGCTTTCTTTTTTGCTTTTTAGTTTTTTGTTCCTGTATAAATTATTTTGGGTTCTCAGTAGCCTTTTGCATTCTCAAGCAATGTTCGTTATGCATAATTTGGAAATTAATAGAGTTTAAAAAAAAAAATAGATAGAAAAAGTATGCGCTTCCAATGCTTTGCTGATATTCGCCCATAATGAGACATATACATATTTTATAATCTGCGCAGACTAGATATACGCAGGTTATAAAATACGTTATTAGATCTCTGCGCGCTCATATGCATGCATACTTGGTTTGTGTGGAGGTTTTTTTAAGCGTTATGCTCTGTGCATGCACATGTATTGTTGCACGTCTGGGCCGTGCTGGTGCCACGATGGGGCGTGCTTACCTCGGGCTCCCCTCCGCAGGTCCCGGCACATCCTCCCTTGCCGCGGCTGCCAGTTCTCGGCGTCCCCGGCGCCTTCCCATGGCGTCTCTGGCTTCCTCCAGTGCTCAGGCCTCTCGACGAAGCTCCCGCAGGTGCTCCGCGTTCTCGGCGTCCTTGGCCCCGCCCCTAGGCACGTGCGCGGTCAACACCCCGTCCTTTAAAGGGCCAAAGGCAGGAACCTTGGCCCGGGCACCTCCCGATGATGTCACCTGAACTCCGTATATAAGGCAAGGCCCTTTCCCCAGAACCTCGCCTTGACAAACGGGTCGTCACCTCGAGTGAAGCTTGTTGCCGTCCTTGTTCCTGAGCTTGTTCCAGTGTTCCTGCGTTCCTTGTTCCTGTGCTTGTTCCAGTCCATCTGGATGAACCGATCGTAATTTGAAAATCCAAAATTGTTCGCGTCTTTTAAGAACATATTGAATATCGCTACCCCCGAGATGACACTTGCAGCATTTCAAGAATAGTCCACCGAAAATCCAGATTAAGTCCAGATGGACTTAATGAAATAGTGAATTGGTATTCCCTGACGTAATCAATGACATCAATACGTTTTGACGTATAAAGTTAGAGTGTTTGGGTGCCATGTTTAAAGATCTTTCATAAATAACTAAAAAGCTGAAATGTTTTTGGGACATATGCTGGAAGGAAATAGAGAGCTTTTTTTGAAAGGTGTTGTGAAACCCCCTGAAGCAGATAGTATACCGAAACATGGCCATGTCAGGGTTGTGAGCAGAGTTAGCCTCCAGATAAAAAGATAAGTAAAAACGGCTCTCATTAGAGATTTTTGCAATTAAGATGATGTTTGAGATGTGACCCGTTCTAAGGATCTTCATGGTTTGGGACTATGTTTTAAGAAAAATATGAAAAGTTCATAGATTATGGACAATAAAAAAAGAAAAAATATATTTAAATAAAAGTGGACCAAAAGGTTATACAACTTAACAGTTGGTTTAAATTTGTTCCCATGAAGGTCCTAAAAAAATAGTTGATACTGAATACAGCTGATTGAATGTGATAAAAGTATACTGAGGAACAGTGTGGTGGGTTTTTTTGACATTATAGTTACCTCAGATTTCTGAGCTTTTTTGGGGCTTGGTTTGTGGATTTTTGATTTTGTGAATAGGAGTCTGCCTGAGTGTATGTGCGAATGGGAACCTGCCATGATATGGGCTGGGAGTATGAATGGGAGGCTGCCTAGAGGGGGAGGAGTGAATGGGAGCCTGCCTGAGGAGGGTATTGATGGGAAAGGAAGCCTGCCTGTATGTGTGTGTGGGTGTGTGTGTGTGTATATATGGAAGCCTGTAGTGTGGTGGAGGTATAAATGGGAGGTTTCCTGAGGGGGAGGTGTGAATGGGAGCCTGCCTGGGGGGGGGGTATATGTGTGTGGGAGTGGAGAAACTGCATGTGTGTGTATGTGTGTGTGTGTGAGGGAGAGAGAGAATGTGGGTGTGAAATCTTGTATGCAAGAGAAAGAAAGTGCATGTATGTTTGAAAGCAAGAGCATTTGGGAGTGAGACCCTATGTGTCTGAGGAAGCATATGTCTGTTGAAGTGGCAGCCTGCTTGTGAGAGTGAGACCCTATGTTTGTGTGAGCCTGCATGTGAGAGAGATCCTGTGAGAGCCTATGTGTCTGTGTGGGAATGTGAACCTGTGTATGAGACAGAATGTAAGAGTGAGAGCTTGTGTGTATCTGTGAGGGGGAATGGGAGCCTGCACGTGAAAGAAAGCATGTGAGAGCAAGAGCCTGTGTATGTGGGGAAGGGGGGGGGAGTGGGAACCTGCATGTGAGCATGAGAGAGAGTATATGAGAATAGAAGCCTGAGTGTGAGAGAGTGTGTGGGAGTAGGAGTCTATGTTTATGTGAAAGAGAGCATGCAAAAGTGGGAGCCTGTGTGAGAGAAAGCATGTATGTAAGACAGTGCATGTGAGAGAGCTTCTGTGTGTGTGTATGAAAGAGGAAGGAAAGAAGACAAAAGGAGAAAGAAGAAACAGAAAGAATTAAAGAGACCCTGAAAAAGGAATCAGGAAAAGACAGACATCGGGAACAAAGACATTGGGACCAACTGATTAGAAAATAAGATCAGACAACAAAGGTAAACAATTATTTTGTATTTCAATGACTGGAATGTGCATTTCTTATATATTTGTATTTTGCTGTTTCTTCAGTATCCCAGTATTCCAGTGTTCACAAGTCTGGTTCCTCAGGTTTTTCATTTCAGTTTTGTCTACATGTTGTTTCTAATTTGTAGTCCCTTATTCGGTATTGGGTAGGGATCTATCTATATTGTGCATGTGAGGGAGCACCCGGAAGGCGGAATGGCGCTTTATGTCCGGGATGGCATAGAGTCCAACATGATAAACATCCTGCATGAGACTAAATGCACAATTGAATCTTTATGGGTAGAAATCCCTTGTGTGTCGGGAAGACTATAGTGATAGGAGTATACTACCATCCACATGGTCAAGATGGTGAGACTGATACTTAAATGCTAGAGAGAAATTAGGGAAGTCTAACCAAATTGGTAGTGCGGTAATAAATGGGAGACTTCAATTACCAAATAACCAAAAATGTGGAACCCAAATTGTCATTGAATATTAGCCTATGAAGATGTCAGCAAGCCTTGACGTATATGTCACTTTCAAGTAGACACTAACCGGTCTTTTCAATCATCCACCTTCATCATTTTTTAATGCAACAAAATATTTTTTTCTTTTTTTCAAATACATTAAAATAGTCCTCCATCCATGTAGACAAGAATGACTCTTTCGAAATCAAGAGTCATTCTTGTCTACATGGATGGAGGACTATTTTAATGTATTTGAAAAAAAGAAAAAATATTTTGTTGCATTAAAAAATGATGAAGGGTGGATGATTGAAAAGACCGGTTAGTGTCTACTTGAAAGTGACATATAACGTCAAGGCTTGCTGACACCTTCATAGGCTAATATTCAATTGACAATTTGGGTTCCATATTTTTGGTTATTTGATTCTGTGTTGTGGTTAACCACTGACTCCCCAATATTGACTGGCTAAATGTATCGTCGGTACATGCTAGAGATATAAAGTTCCTGGATGGAATAAATGACATTTTTGTGGAATAATTGGTTCTGGAACAGACAAGAGAGGGAGCAAATTTTAGATCTAATTCTCAGTGGAGCACAGGATTTGGTGAGAGAGGTAACGGTGGTGGGGGCCGCTTGCCAATAGTGATCATAATATGATCAAATTTGAATTAATGACTGGAAGAGGACAGTAAGCAAATCCAAGACTCTCGTGCTAAACTTTCAAAAAGGAAACTTTGATAAAATGAGAAAAATTGTTAGAAAAAAACTGAAAGGAGCAGCTACAAAGGTAAAAAATGTGCAAGAGGCGTGGTCATTGTTAAAAAATACCATCCTAGATGCACAGTCCAGATGTATTCCACACATTAAAAAAAGTGGAAAGAAGGCAAAACGATTACCGGCATGGTTAAAAGGGGAGGTGAAAGAAGCTATTTAGCCAAAAGATCTTCATTCAAAAATTGGGAAGAAGGATCCAACAGAAGAAAATAGGATAATGCATGAGCATTGGCAAGTTAAATGTAAGACATTGATAAGACAGGCTAAGAGAGAATTTGAAAAGAAGTTGGCCGTAGAGCCACAAACTCACAGTAAAAACTTTTTAAAATATATCTGAAGCAGAAAGTCTGTGAGGGAGTCAGTTGTACTGTTAGATGATCGAGGGGTTAAAGGGGGTGCTTAGAGAAGATAAGGCCATCGCAGAAAGATTAAATGATTTCTTTGCTTCGGTGTTTACTGAAGAGGATGTTGGGGAGGTAAACATACTGGAGAAGGTTTTTTTGGGTAATGATTCAGATGGACTGAACCAAGTCATGGTGAACCTAGAAGATGTGGTAGGCCTGATTGACAAACTGAAGAGTAGTAAATCACCTGGACCGGATTGTATACACCCCAGAGTTCTGAAGGAACTCAAAAATGAAATTTCAGACCTATTAGTAAAAATTTGTAACCTATCATTGAAATCATCCATTGTACCTGAAGACTGGAGGATAGCTAATGTAACCCCAATATTTAAAAAAGGCTCCAGGGGCAATCCAGGAAACTACAGACTGGTTAGCCTGACTTCAGTGCCAGGAAAAATAGTGGAAAGTGTTCTAAACATCAAAATCACAGAACATATAGAAAGGCATGTTTGAATGGAACAAGTCAGCATGGCTTTACCCAAGGCAAGTCCTTGCCTCACAAATCTGCTTCACTTTTTTGAAGGATTTAATAACATGTGGATAAAGGTGAACCGGTATATGTAGTGTACTTGGATTTTCAGAGGTGTTTGACAAAGTTCCTCATGAGTGGTTTCTAGGAAAAGTAAAAAGTCATGGGATAGGTGGCGATGTCCTTTTGTGGACTGCAAACTGGCTAAAAGACAGGAAACAGAGAGTAGGATTAAATGGAGAATTTTCTCAGTGGAAGGGAGTGGGCAGTGGAGTACCTCAGGGATCTGTATTGGGACCCTTACTTTTCAATATATTTATAAATGATCTGGAAAGAATACGACGAGTAAGGTAATCAAATTTGCAGATGATACAAAATTGTTCAGAGTAGTTAAATCATAAGCAGATTGTGATAAATTGCAGGAAGATCTTGTGAGACTGGAAAATTGGGCATCGAAATGGCAGATGAAATTTAATGTGGATAAGTGCAAGGTGATGCATATAGGGAAAAATAATCCATGCTATAATTACACAATGTTAGGTTCTATATTAGGTGCTACCACCCAAGAAAGAGATCTGGGCGTCATAGTGGATAACACATTGAAATCGTCGGTTCAGTGTGCTGTGGCAGTCAAAAAAGCAAATAGAATGTTGGGAATTATTAGGAAGGGAATGGTGAATAAAACGTAAAATGTCATAATGCCTCTGTATCGCTCCATGGTGAGACCCCACCTTGAATACTGTGTACAATTCTGGTCGCCGCATCTAAAAAAAGATATAATTGCGATGGAGAAGGTACAGAGAAGGGCGACCAAAATGATAAGGGGAATGGAACAGCTCCCCTATGAGGAAAGACTAAAGAGGTTAGGACTTTTCAGCTTGGAGAAGAGACGGCTGAGGGGGGATATGATAGAGGTATTTAAAATCATGAGAGGTCTAGTACGGGTAGATGTGAATCGGTTATTTGGTCTTTCAGATAATAGAAAGACTAGGGGGCACTCCATGAAGTTAGCATGTGGCACATTTAAAACCAATTGGAGAAAGTTCTTTTTCACTCAACGCACAATTAATTTGTTGCCAGAGGATGTGATTAGTGCAGTTAGTATAGCTGTGTTTAAAAAAGGATTGGATAAGTTCTTGGGAGGAGAAGTCCATTACCTGTTATTAATTAAGTTGACTTAGAAAATAGCCACTGCTATTGCTAGCAACAGTAACATGGAATAGACTTAGTTTTTGGGTACTTGCCAGGTTCTTAGGGCCTGGATTGCCACTGTTGGAAACAGGATGCTGGGCTTGATGGACCCTTGCTCTGACCCAGTATGGCATGTTCTTATGTTCTTAATAGAGGTACAATATTTTGGCTAGCATGTAGTTTCTCTGTAAGGATTTGTAGTAGTTTGGCTTCTTTAGTTTGCCCACTAGGTAGGGTATTTTCTAGAGCTTAGTTGTAATACTTGCCTTTGCCACCTTTTATAGATAAGGTTGCCGCTGTTTGAGTCCTGAGAGTTACTGTTGATATGGCATAGTATGACAAGGTTCTAGGTATTTTTTTTTTTAATTCTTGTAGGGATTTGTCTTACTTCACAAAATGTTTGGTATTGGAAGAAGTTTAATTTGTCACTGAATATATTTTTTTTTGCATGTCCAAGTTCTGTTCTGCACCTGTTGAAAATCTTAAGTTCTTATGATGAGTATTATGATTATTGCTGTTTTACTGTAGTTATGAGACTCTCTGCATTTTTGGAAAGAGAATTCATAAAAGAATACATTGGTATTTGTTTTACATGATTGGATCTGATTTTTCTGTTAAGAGTTCTTTACTTTTTACATGATGTGTATTTAGAAATTGCAATAAATATAAAATAATACAGATTAATAAGGTATTTTTTAATGCTGGTAAGTGCTTGAAATAGAATTAAAATATTTTAAAGCATCACTCATGATAAAACTACTTAGAAATTCATTGTCATGTGTACTCTAAGGCATTATTTATTGATAAGAGTACAACTAGTAGGGCCTAGACCTATGTCAGCTATCCACCTATATGTCAGCTGTCCACCCATTAACCTTGGCCCCCCCAAAAAAATTCATTCCTGGCTACACCACTGCCCAGTACTCTTAGATTTACCATTAAATCACTGGATTCAAGCTCCAACATGTCAAGAAAAATTAAGCAGACATTTTAATATGTAAAATCGAAAAATATAGTTTCATGGCAACTATGACTGATGCAAATTTTACTACTGTACACACACAAACTTTCAAAAGCAGAGGGAAATGGGTATGCTTTTCCGATCAGCGCACCTTGTCACATGAAAGGGCTTGATCTATAGACTGGCCAAAATTAAGGAAAAATAAAAGTGCACAAAGCTCGCAAGTCAGTGTGCTCACTCAGTTTTGATTTAGCACGTTTTTGCCCAAGGATGAATTTCCTGCAATGTATAGAAGCTAAAAAAAATTCACAAATTTGATAAGCTCTCAATTTTGTAATTATTTTATGGCCTTGCATAATTCCACAGAGAATGAACATATGGAGCTTGCGTTACAGCTGTATCAAGATAGGTATTTATATCCCTATGGGAGGCCCACCTAGTAACTCAAGATGAGGTTTAGGTATTAGTGTAGGGGTTAGGGGCCACTTTGACATTCAAAGTGAGATGTACAAACAGAACAGTGCTCTCTAGTGAAGATTTGATGACCCTTGGAGTGAGGACACTCACCAAAGATGAGATTTGTGCAATGTTCTCTCAACCTAGCTTGAGAACATGTTGAAAGTGTTCACTGTACTATTTCTAGCACACAATTGGGTTGAGATAACCTTTTGGTCAGTCTAGTCATAGAAAAGGCATTTGGCAGGGTTTATGTGGTGGGTTTTACGACATTTAATTTTGGGAGCAATTTATAAAATGGGTTCAAGTTCTTTATGATCAACCGTTGGCTCAAATATTGGTGAATGGTGCAGTATCTCAACCCTTTTGTCTTGAGCAGGGGAACAAGGCAAGAATATCCTCTATTGCCCTTATTGTATGTCCTCGTGATTGAACCACTAGCTATTAAACTGCATAGTATGTTTAATTTTCAGGGTATCCAATTTAAAACAAAACAGATAAAGTTGAACATGCTTGCTTTTCACATGGAACCCTTTGACTAATCTTTTTGAAATCATTGATTGTATTAATGATTATGGAACATTTGCCGGATTAAAGATCAATTATGTTAAATCAATGGCTTTTCCCTTGGACGTGACACTTGTGAACAGGTGGAGAGGAGTTTCCATTGAAATGATGTACTGAGTCACTACTTACCCAGCTAAGTAGCGCTGAATATTGGCCTATTATTGTTGTTTCATTTCCCTCCTGCCCACACCAAGCACATTCTTTGATTTATAGACTGTTACCCCAATTAAGAGAACAGAAGGAACATTTTTCACAACAAGAATCAATCAGGGAATTAAATAAACAAGGGGGTAACCCATGCTTAATCAATAGATTAACTATCACCTCCTTGTAAATCATTACCAAACTAAAATTAAATACACCAATTAAATTTCAAGGACTTAGATTACATTTAGCACTCCTACTCTCTTAGCAACATTAAACAACTAACAACTCAACAATATTAAGATGCAGTCACCAGTCAAGCAGTGAGATGGGGGCCTTCCAGTCTTTTGCTCTGATTGCCACATGTATGATTATCTACCAGTTGGCTCCTGGCTCTCAGAGAATGAGTCTGATCTCTAGAGTGGCAGATCTAGAGGAGCTGAGACAGCCAGAGAGGTATATAGAGGAGACCTCAGGAACATAGTAGCCAAGAGGATCAGGCGGTAGAATGTGGTAGGTTGGAGCTTTGAAACTCCAGCTTTTCAGATTCATCCAGGGATGTACATAGATATATAAAGTAATATAACTGTGCGAAATCTGATAAAATTGTACCCATGTATCTGTGGTAATGTGACTGTATTTATCTTTTTAGTTAAACTCTTAAAGGTATTCAGTACCGTGTGAATGCGACGGAATTTAAACTTCTCAACTAAAAGTTCAGGAAAAACAGATTCTCAGATTCTACAACAGTCCCTGAAGCAGCTTGTTGAGAAACGTACGTCGGACTGGACTGCAAAAGTGACTCCTGGACCCAAAGTATGGTAACGCCATCTTCACGGATAAAAACATCCTCCTGAACAGCTTGATCTTTAAAGCGTGGCAGCGCTACCGGCAAGTAAGGGAAGTACCGTCTCACATCTATTTTATAATATAAAAAAATAAGAAAAATACAAAGGAAAACTCATTGGTTAATAATAAAAATAGGACTTGAATGGACCGATGATTAAATGTGACCCGTTGCGGTTTAGATTCAGGCTTACTGCCTACAAACCGTGGGTGTTATCATGGTCCCACAGATATAAATAAATAATTGCACAAGAAAAAGAAAAAGATTGTAATTTGCAACGTATTGGTTTTGAGATAGTGTGGTTCGTTGCACTTCGATAATTAACTGTTTATACTATAGTAAATTTCAAATACCCCAATGATGAATGGTTAAATGTTACATCATGACATGCTAGGGAAGAAAAGTTTCTAGATGAAATAAACAACTGAATCATGGAGGAGCTGGTCCAGGAACTGATGAGAGAGGAAGCTATTTTAGACCTAATGTTTAGTAACATGCAGGATTTGGTGCAAGAGGTAACAATAGTGGGGCCACCTGTCAACACTGGGAGGCAAACTACTGCTCTAGCATTTAACTTTCAAAAGGGAGACTTTGAGAAAATGAGGAACATAATTAGAAAAAAAACTAAAAAGTTGCAGCTGCAAAGTTAAGAGTTTACATCAGGTGCCGGCATAGTTAAAAAGTGAGGTGAAAGAGGCTGTACTAGCCAAAAGAACTTCTTTTAAATAATGGTAAAACAGGAAAAAGCATAAGCACTGGCAAATTAGATGCAAAACATTAATAAGATGGGCAAAAAGAGAATTTAAAAAGAAGCTTGCCACAGAGGCAAAAGCTCATAATCAAAACTTTTTCAAATACATCCGAAACAGGAAGCCTATGAGGGGGTCAGCTGGACCATTAGATGATTGAGAGGTAAAAGGGGCACTTGAAGACAGGGCCATAATGGAAAACAACTAAATTAATTTGTTTCTTTTGTATTTACTGAGGAGGATGTTTGGGAGATACCCATGCCAGAATGAAGAAATTACTTACCTGATGATTTAGTTTTCCTTAGTGTAGACAGATGGACTCAGGACCAATGGGTTATGCTTCCTTGCTAGCAGATGGAGAAGGAGCAAAGCTGATGTCAAAGTACATATACCCCTGCAGTGACCTCAGACCTCAATAGCCACTGTGGACATACTAGTAAAAAACTGATTATAAATATGATTAAAAACGGTCAACTGTATCTGTACTCAACCAACCATAAACACTGAACTCCAGTAAGAACATAGATACCCCAATTTAGGCACTGGATGAACAATTACTAGTAATCCCTTTGGATTCAAAGTCCCCCACAAGAAGACCCGTGGCACAATCGTTGAGCAGTCAAGGGTGGGAAGCTGAGGCCATCTGTCTACACTAAGGAAAACAAAATTATCAGGTAAGTAATTTCTCCATTTCCTAGTGTGTAGCCAGATGGACTCAGAGCCAATGGGAAGATGAGGCAAAACACTTGAATACCTCCTTTCTTGGGAGGTTTTCGGCCCCGAAGAAAACTCTTGGGAGCCTCAGGCTAACATCCTTGATAAAGATATGCTCCGTCAATTTCATCTCGCGTATCCTTCAAAACCTAAACCTGGTATCTGCAGAGGAGACCGCCTTACCTCTCTGGCGACTCCTCCCGCGGTTGACGGACATTTGACTGCCGCAGCATCTGCCTGCCGTACTCTCTGGCGTCCCCGGTCCGGCTTGGGCGCTGCCTCCTGCCCTGCTTCAAATACTTTCTTTGGCGCGAACCTCCGGGGTCCCCCCTGTGATGACGACACGCATCCCGGATACAAAAAGCCTACACTACTGCTAGCTAATCGAGTTAGCACCAGGTATTCATACTGGTGAACTCTTTACGGATGGGATTCGCTCTCCGTACCTAGCTATTCTGCCTCTCCATTATTGGACTTACTCTATTTGGGGTACCCGCTGCTCGGGGGCCTCTCCTCTTTCAGGTCGCTGTCTGGAACTGGTACTCGCTCCTCGAGGGCCCATGTTCCTGGACTCGCTGCCTGGATTTCACTTCTGCCTGGAAGATACTGCTGCTTACACCATCAGTTAGTTACTATCTACTTCTCTCAGAGCTGTTCCCTGGAACCAGGTACTCACTCCTCGAGGGCCTGCCTCTACTCCAGCTCCTGTGATTCCTACCGAGAGAAACCGCTGTGTGAGTACTCAACCAACGAGGCTCTATTCCAGAACCCTGCATATACTTCATTGTACTCACAATCTCAGTTTCTCTTCACTACAGCACAGCCATTGTGGGATCGCTGTTCCAGAGCCCTGAGGGACTACAAGCCCAGCCGGGCTTCATCTCTGCTCACTACTGCCACCTCTGGTGGCTCCTCAATACTGTTAATAAAAGATCTATCTGTGTTGTGTGTCCTAAAGCTGAGCCTGACCTGTGGCCCTTCACGGGACTTCCCCCCCGTGGGTGTGGTCAGTAGCCACAGTGTCCAAGGGTCCACCCAAAACCTTACAAACAATATCACCATTATCACATATCATAAGGTCTTCATGCGAAAATGAGTCACCCACAGGTGAAGGTTGACACCCCTGAGGTCCAGGATGGGGCGAGAAAAGCCTTCCTTCTTGGGTACAACAAATAAATGGAATAATGCCCCATATTTTCCTGGACAGGTAAAGTAAACACGTGCAATACCTCTGTATTAGGGAGATCATAATCACACATAGTTGGATTTATGTAAGATTTGTGTTAAATTTATTGGATAAAATTGTGTATACAATAAAATTTGGGCATTATATATTGCTGAGTTCCTCTGTAGTGAGTGTATATCTTATACCATATTTTCCTGGGGCATAGGAATGGGAATCACATTTCTCATCCGGAGGAGCCTTAGGAGTGTAGACTCCACTGCCTGCCTCCACTGTGATAGAAGTGGCAAGGAGACATCATGAACACGTCCTGAGGAGTGCTGCGAAATTCCAGCGCATATCCTTCCCGTATAACTTCCAGGATTCATTTGTCCAATGAGATTTCGACCCACCGCTGGTAAGAGAGAGATAGGCACCCCCCTATTTCCTCATCCCAAAGGTGGGTCAGTAAAACTTCATTGAGGAGTTTGGGACAAGCCGAGACCCAAACCTGTCCCTCTCTTGGACTGTTGGAGACGAAAGGACTGAGACCTCAAAAGGGGCCGAAACCTCTGAAATGAGTTTCTGTAGGGGCGAAAATGCTGGGAACCCCTGGGGCAACCCCTCATAGACAAAGAGTGCTGTAATTGCTTCCTCTTATCCTCCGGTAGCTGGGGAACTGGGGTCTCACCCCATTTACTGGCCAGCTTTTCCAACTCATTCCTGAATAAGAATGATCCTTTAAAGTTCATTTTTGTAAGAATAGCTTTGGAGGCAGCATCAGCTGACAATTTGCACAACCATAGCTGTCGTCTGACCGCCACCACAGAGGCCACTCCTCTGGCTGAAGTACAGACTAAATCACAGCCCGCGTCTGCTAAAAAGGCAGCAGCGGGTTCCATAACCATTCTGGAATACACCCTAGAGTCATCCACCTCCTGAGAGAGAAGAGGACAAGAATGAGCCACCAGAGCGCAACAAGGAGCAATCTGTAAGATCATCGCTACTGCATCAAAGGCTTGTTTCACAACAGACTCAATCCATCTATCATGTGCATTCTTTAAGGCCGCTCCTTCCTCCATGGGAATAGTTGTTCGCTTAGAGACGGCGCAGACCAGTGCATCCAGTTTAGGTAAACGCAAATACTTTCTCATTACTGGGTCTAGAGGGTATAAACCCTCCAGTACTCAGCCCCCTTTAACACTTGCTTCTGGGGCATCCCATTCCAGATCAATCAACTCCTGAATGACGTCCATCACTGGAAAGAAGCAAGAGGCTTTCTGCAGGAAAATCAGAATGGGATTCTTCTTTGGTTCCATCATAGAATCCACCCCAGGAACTCCCAGCATCTTCAAGGTCTGGGAAATAAGGCCCGGCAATTTATCTCTATGAAAGAACCGCAACATGGTCCGATACAGTTCCAACCCAGGGGGGGGATTCCCCATCTTCCAAGGAGTCAGGGTCCACCTCTTCATCTGTGCCATCCAGGTCTCTACCAGGAATACCCACGACAAGGCAAAGCACGACTCGGCGTCTGCCGGTAGGCATGGGAGATGGAAGGATCACCAGTTGAGGATCCGTCAGGACAGGGGCAGGTGAGGCAGAAGACTGCACCTGCACAAAGGCTTGTAAATCCTGGAAAACTCCACCCAAGAAAAAGCAGCCGGATCCATGCCTAGTCCAGGAGACACTGGTGTAGGTCCAACTGAATTACCATTTCCAGTGGATAAGCCAGTCAAGGGAGTACTCAAATCTAGCGTACTTCCAGTTAAGGCTGTGGCCAGCCCATCATCTGAATAAGAGGAGCCAGGCTTAGCAAAGTCCGAGGAGGACAAATCTCCCTGAGCATCCTCAAAAGCTGACACAAGTTGGAATCCAAGTCAGGCTGTGAAGCTCTAATATTGCAAGCAGCGCAAAGAGAAAGAAGCTTAGGCTTCTTGGTTACCGGCGCCATTAGCGGCGGTAACTGTGCATTCAATTGGCTCATGCTTAAAAATGTATGCCACAAATTTCAAGCTCCTAGGTAAAAAGGCACGACAAGGCGCACACACAACCCATGCGCACAGCCGGAGCATATCCCATGCTTTTAAAAGTTGTATGCATCTGACATCACACGCACAGTGCATGAACACAGCCAACGCACTGCACGCACCGACGTCCTATAGAGGGTAATACGGCACACACAGAAACACACAAAAAATGACACCATCGCAGCCTACCACACAGTGTGCCGACAAAGCCTGAAGCGGGGCCTAGCCCACCGAGGGCCGCTCAACCTGTCCAGATGCCCAACATTCCTGCAACAGGAACAGGAATGACGTCAGTGCAACGCATCGAGTACAGAGACCAGAGAAAGCCCTGCAGAAAATCCCTTTAATCATCTCTGAATTGGAAGGTAAAGACTTCCATTTTTTTTTTAAACTTACCTGGGCTCAGCGCTTACCAGCTGAGTACAGAGATGGTCTCTGGCTGCAGGGGAACGGGGCTTTGGCCGTCACCACTGTGCTCGGCTTCCTGCACCCGCTGCCTTTCAGCTGCATAAGCAGCAAAGTCCATACCGGGAACCAGCTACCAGACCAAGGCACACCTCTGAGGGATCACAGAAATCACCTCAGGAATTCTCTACTGGGGGAGGCAGGAGAGCGGGGTTCAATTTAGGATATAGAATTTCTCCTCCCAAAAAAGTACAGCAATCTCCATAGGGAGAGGTACATCCAACATCTGCTGCAGACGGAGAATACTGATGGGCTGAGGTCACTGCAGGGGTATATGTATTGTAACGTCAGCTTTGCTCCGTCTCCATCTGCTGGCAGGGGAGCATAACCCATTGGTCCTGAGTCCATCTAGCTACACGCTAGGAAAACAGTATTTAATGGTGATGATTTGAAGGAACCGAAACAAATCAAAGTGAACTTGGAAGATATAGTAAACCAAATAATAAGCCAAATTAAAAAGCTAAAGAGTAGAAAATCACCTGAACCAGATGGTATACACCCGGGATTTCTAAAATAACTAAAAAATAAAATAATTTGTAACAGTTCATTAAAATCATTTATTGTGCCTGAAGATTGGATGGTGGCCAATGTAACACCAATCTTTAAAAATGGCTCCAGTTGTGATCTGGGAAGCTAAAGAGCAGCGAGTCTCATGTCAGTACTGGTAAAAATTGTAGAAACTAAAGAACAAAATTACAGAACATATGAATAAACATAGTTTAATGACACACAGCCAACAAGAATTTGCCCAATGGAAGCCTTGCCTCATCAATCTACTACATTTTATGAAGGGGTTAATAAACATGTGAATAATGGTGAGCCAGTGGATATGGTGCATTTTGATTTTCAGAAGGCATTTAACAAAGTTCCTCATGAGAAACTCCTTAGAAAATTAAAGTGTCATGGAATAGAGGCGAGATCCTATTATGGGTTGCGAACTGGTTAAAAGACAAGCTTCCCACTAAAGGCCTGTTGTGACACCAGAGGCGCCACGCGCATGAAGGAGTGGAACTAAGGAGCATGCTCTTTTATGTGCTCCTTCTTGCTCGCTTCATGCCTTTGCCATATTTTTTGGTACTGCTCGTATTTAAAAGTGTCTGTATGGTAATGCATCTCACTGAAAAGGATCATGTTCCAGTTTTGACTGGGCAAGGCCGCTATGGGGGGGTCTACCTCCCAGTAGGGCTGGCTTTGCTTTAGCTGGTCCAAGAGTTGCAGGGGGCCTATCTCATGTGATTCCACTGTTCATAGTCAAAAATTCTGTTGTGACTCCTCTATTGCAGTTGGTGATTAATGCTCAAGCGGTTCACAAAAAGATTCCTGTTTTGACCTGCTTAGAGATGAATCCTCAGATTTTGTTTGTGTAACTGAAGCATGGCAGCAGGCATCTGACTCTGTTCTTCTGAACCAACTGTATATCCTTAATTATGTTACCTTTTCTAAACACTGCACTGGAAAAAATCTCTGGATCTCCCACCCCTTAGAGATTATGGCTGAGGGAGAATTTGCCCACTTCAGAAAGTCCCTAAAAACTTACCTTTTTCAGCCCACCTTTGCTGACTGAATTTCACTACTGATGTTACGCTATTAGAGGTAGATTTTAAAAGCTTTGCTTGTGCAAAAACAGCCACATATGCGCACAACACAAATTTTAAGAAGCCAGGAAGGACACGCGTACATAAATGTAAGCGCATCCAGAAAAGGGGCAGGGCCAACAGATGAATATGATCTGCATAACTTTGCTACTGCTCCTCATGAGGCACAGGAGTCCTGAATATATGAGAGTGAGAGAGAGAGCTCCTCTGTATAGAGCCAGTCTGATACTCTATATATAGGTACTACTGTAGAGGGGCACTTTGAAGTGGAGTAGGTTTTCGGAAGGTGAGCTGGGGTTGGAGGGGTGTTGTTACAAACACATTCAGAGGTATTCATAGTAAAACTGACATCAGTAAAGAATTATACCCCTTATAAGTGATGAAAAGGGCTGTTCAGCTTGGAGAAGAGACGGCTGAGGGGGGATATGATAGAGGTGTTTAAAATTATGAGAGGTCTAGATCGGGTAAATGTGAATCGGTTATTTACTCTTTCGGATAATAGGACTAGGGGGCACTCCATGAAGTTAACATGTAGCACATTTAAAACTAATTGGAGAAAATTCTTTTTCACTCAATGCACAATTAAACTCTGGAATTTGTTGCCAGAGGATGTGGTTAGTGCAGTTAGTGTAGCTGGGTTCAAAAAAGATTTGGATAAGTTCTTGGAGGAGAAGTCCATTACCTGCTATTAAACAAGATGACTTAGAAAATAGCCACTGCTATTACTAGAATCAGTAGCATGGGATATACTTAGTTTTTGGGTACTTGCTGGGTACTTGCTAGGTACTTGTAGCCTGGATTGGCCGCTGAGGAAACAGGATGCTGGGCTTGATGGACCCTTGGTCTGACCCAGTATGGAAATGTCTTATGTTCTTAAGGGCTGCAGTGTACAAATCAACTCCTCTTGTTAGACGTTCGTCACTTATAAGGACTACAATTCTTTACGGAGGTCAATTTTACTATGAACATCTCTGAATGTCTTTGTAACACCACAACCCCTAACCCCAACACCCCCTCCCCCCCCCCCCCTCAAAAACCCATCCTGATTCAAAGTGCACCTCTAGAATGTTACATATATAGAGTGTGTCAGACTGAGCTTATGCAGAGGCTCTCTCTCTCTCTCTCTCTCTCTCTCCCTCCCTCCCTCCCCCTCCCTCCCTCCTTGCTTGCAACCACACCAGATATATATGTAAAATCTGTAGAGAAGTACACACAGCAGCAGTATTTTAAATGCTACATGAGTACTTTATAAAATGAGGCATATATTTGCTTGCTCTGCAATATGCGCATTTATGGGCGCCCGCATTCCTTTTAAAATTTACCATATATTACATTTTGTGTTATTTGTATTGTCATATTTTATTGTATTTCACTGGGTAAAGAAGTCTTATTGTTGTATAACTATATATGTTAAGCTGTAATCCATAGCGATTTCCAGATCAGCAGAGAAAGGAAACTGAGAATAGGACTAAATGGTCAGTTGTTTCAATGGAGGAAGATAAATAGTGGAATGCTCCAGGGATCTGTACTGGGACTGATGCTTTTTAATATATTTATAAATGATCTGGAAAAGAGAACAATGAGTGAGGTGATCAAATTTGCAGATGACACAAAATTATTCAGTTGCTAAATCACAGTGGTTTGTGAATAATTGTAGGACAACCTTACAAAGCTGAGAGATTGGGCATACAAATGACAGATATAATTTAATGCGGACAAAAGTGAAATGTGATGCACATAATCCATCTGTGGTTACACGATGTTAGGTTCCATATTAGAAGTCACCAACTAGAAATAAGATCCAGGTGCATCATGGACAATATGTAGGAATTATCAGAAAAGGAATGGAGAATAAAATATAGAATATCATAATACCTCTGTATCGCTCCATGGTGTGACTGCATGTAGACTACTTTTTGTCATTCTGGTCATCAAATTTCAAAAAAAAATATAGTCAAACTGGAAAAGCTTCAGATTTGGGCAACAAAAATGAAAAAGGGAGAAGAGTCTCCTGAGGGGAGCTTTGATAGAGGTCTATAACATCATGAGTGGAGTCGAATGGATAAATGCTACTATTGTTTACTATTAAAAATAAACCAGAAAAAACTAAGGGACACTCCAAGAAGTTACTAAGTAGCACATTTTAAAAAAATTATAAGAAAATATTTTTTCACTTAACGCACAATTAAACTCGAATTCATTGCCGGAAGATGTGGTAAAGCAGTTAACATAGCCGTGTTTAAAAAAGTTCCTGGAGGGAAAAGACTATAAACTATTAACCATATAGACTTGAGGAAAGCCACTACTTATTCATGGGCATTAGTAGCATGTGGTCTATTTAAAATTTGGAATCCTGCCAAGTAAGTATTTATGACCTGGATTGGCCACTGTTGGAAACAGGATACTGGGCTTGATGGACAATTGGTCTGACCTAGAATAGCAGTTCTTATGATCTTAGGGGCGGATTTTAAGAGCCCTGCTCGCCTAAATCCGCCCAAATCCGGGCAGATTTAGGCGAGCAGGGCCCTGCGCACCGGTGAGCCTATTTTATATAGGCCTACCGGCGCGCGCAGAGCCCCGGGACTCGCGTAAGTCCCGGGGTTTTCGGAGGGGGGCGTGTCGGGGGCATGTCGGGGGTGGGACCGAGCGCAGCGGCGTTTTCGGGGCGTGTCGGGAGTGTTCCGGGGCGGGCTCGGGGGCGTGGCTACGGCCCGGGGGCGTGACCGCGCCCTCCGGACCCGCCCCCAGGTTGCGTCCCGGCGCGCTAGCGGCCCGCTGGCGCGCGGGGATTTACTTCTCCCTCCGGGAGGCGTAAATCCCCCGACAAAGGTAAGTGAGGGGTTTAGACAGGGCAGGGCGGGTGGGTTAGGTAGGGGAAGGGAGGGGAAGGTGAGGGGAGGGCAAAGGAAAGTTCCCTTCGAGGCCGCTCCGATTTCGGAGCGGCCTCGGAGGGAACGGAGGTAGGCTGCGCGGCTCGGCACGCGCCGGCTATACGGAATCGATAGTCTTGCGTGCGCCGATCCCGGATTTTAGCGGATACGCGCGGCTACGCGCGTATCTACTAAAATCCAGCGTACTTTTGTGGGCGCCTGGAGCGCCCACAAAAGTACGCCTATTTGCGGTATTTGAAAATCTACCCCTTATGTTCTAAATTTAGGGGCCTTCTAGTTAAATGTAAATTTGACTGAATATAGTCCCCTAAATTTTGTCACTGAGTGTCCTTTGAATATCAGCCTCTTAATTGCTAGGGTACAGAGGATCTCTCATCCTCTAAACATGATTGAAAGGTATCCTAAAGCAAGCAATATTTAATTTAACATTTATATTTTGGGAGGCCTATATTAAGAAGCATTTAGATGGATAAGTGAAAAGTTAGCCATCTAAATGGCAAAGTGGCAAAATTAAATGCTGTATGTGGCTGAATTCTAGCCGTGTAATGAGTTATGCGGCTAAAAGTTAGCCACATGTGGGCCAGAGATAGCCACATAAGTTATGTGGTTAATTTCAATATTCAGAGTTAGCTGGTTGTGCTATAGGGCTGTCCTAAAGTTAGCTAGATATACTTAAGTGGTTAACTTTAAGATAATCAGGTATATTCAGCGGTGCAGCCGCGCTGCTGAATATCCCTGATAAGTTAGCTGCAAAGCTATATCTGGCTAATTTACCTAGCCACTCCACAGCTGAATATCGCCCCCAGTGTATCCCAGAAAATAAATATAAGGTCAAAGCAAATTACATAAAAGCAAACCGAAAACCATAAATAAAGTACATCAAAACAACAATTAAAACAATATGAAATCATAAACAAAAACATATATAAAAATCCAAACAAAATACATAAAAACATATCACTCTGTACCATTACGAAATAGCCATCAACAAATATTCCCACTGATATTTGAAACAAACCTAGATATCAATATTCAAAGGCTTTCTCCACTAATTTTTGCAGTTATCTCATAAAAAACATGATTTCAATATCTTCCTCCGCCAAGTGGCTACAAAAAGGTGGAAATGGAAGTATTCTGATGCTAGGGCTAAACTTTTGCAAGTGAGCACAGATATTGAGCACTACCCAACTAAAGTTGCAAGCATAAATCCTGGTCAGAAAAATATATGTCTTAAAGTTATGCAGGTAAAGATATGCATACAACTTTATCCATGTATATTCAGCAGCAGACGTATCTGAATAAGTCCTGTTGAATATCTGGATAAAGTTACACACATATAACCTACTCGCTCACTGGATCTCTGAATATCGAGCTCTTAGTTATTAAATTATAATAAGCCCATAATAAAATACAATATAAAATCTATAACTTGAGATTATCATAAATAAACAGCATGCTCTCCTTAACTGTAGCTCAGTAATATCATGCTACTAATTAGTAATATGATTCTCATTCAGACTAATAAAACTTTCTGACAGGACCTAGTGGTAACACTATGAAGTTCACTCTTCAAAAAGTATGTTTTTAAATATGTAACCCCCTTTTTCCAGATTCTCTCAGAAATAAGCAAGGGGACACCTTCAGATGCTGCAGAGATTAAGGAAAACCTGGTTGCAACCCTGGATCAGGATTCTCCCAAGGGGACATCAGAAATATAAAGCCCGAGGGGATCACGTTCAAAGCCTAACAATAAACAAGTCCACACATAAGTGTTATATTGCAAATCAAAGTAATACTTTATTGTAGTACAAATCAAGTAAAGCAGTGCAAAAATAGCAAAGTACGGGAAAACAGTTCTTCGCAAGGTACTCAAATGATAGATAGACCGATCTGTCAGAAGAGAAAAACAAATCAAATCACAAGAAGTCAATTTCTCAGGCTGCTTTAGTAACAAGTGTAGGAATTAGGGCCCCGTCTGTTCCCTGTGAGCTTTCTCTATCCTCAGGTTCCCTAACGGAACTTGAAATCCTCTTTTCCCACGCAGAAACGAGGTACTCAATTAACTTATTAGTGAACCCTACCAGAAGGACACGTTTCTAATCCCAAGGCCTGGGAATATTCATCCTCCTCGGCGCTGCTCTCAGAGTCCCTCCTGGAACGCATTCCAAATGGCTGAAGGAGAGAAACACTTTCTCCCCATGGAAAGGAAAAGCAAATCACCCTTCCCCTTCCAGGAACCCTGCAGAGCCGCAGCCGCTTGTCTCTCCCTTAATCTTCTGGCCAATGACTCCCTCTAGAGCCTCATGTTTACTTATTTGAAAAATTTGTACATCACCTAGTCCACTTTAAAAGCAGTGAACACAACCTACATAAAAGGTACAGAAATAAAACCAAGACTAAAACCAAAGCAATACAAATAAATCATCAGCCAGATAGAACTGATAAACAGAAAGGTGAATTTTAAAAGCCCTACGCGCGCATTAAGTAGGGGATCCGCATACAAGCTGGGCTGGCGTACGCCCACCAAATTTTAAAAGCTGCCGAGTTGCGCGCATATCTCCAGCAGTGCGCACATCTCACTCAAATTTTAAAAGGGGCGTGAACCAACACTATTCAGTTTTACCAGTTTGTTCCCAGTTCATCCAGTTAAGAGACAGGACCTCCAAAACCCCCATAGTTTAATAGCCTTCTCTCCCCCCAGCTATCCTCAACCCTTAAAATCATGCAGATTTTCCTATTTTTCTTTCTTTTTTTTTTTTTTAACTTACACGTCATCCACAGCAGAAGCAAATTTATGCGACAGGCGGCCCTCAGCTCGCATCAGATCGCAAAGGTATATACGTGCGCATCTCAGGTTCACGCCCCGGCCAAACCACACCCCACCCCTATTTGAAAACTTCTGAGATGTGCGCGCTCCAGGAGGTACGCGGGTATCTTGGCGGCTTTTCAAATCCGCTCGGCGTGCGTGAGCCCAACATATCCGAACATCCCCTAATTAATGTGCCATTGGGCTTTTAAAATTCACCTTCATTAAGGGAAAAAAGTCTGCAAAAAAGCAATATAAGATAGTGGACATAAGGGGCCAGGTCATGGAGTGTTCTTTTACCTGGTTCACAATCAAAAGCCAGCTGAAACAAATTGGATTTTAGTAATTTCCTGACAGTTTTAGTGCAGCATGTCGGCATAAGTTATTCTGCTAAGGTGCTCCAGAACATCGAATCTGCAATGGAAAATGCACGCTCTCTTGTCTCAACTAATCAGGCAACCACCATCTTGATGTTACGCCTGCAGAAGATCTGACTAATCAAAACAGGGATCTATGTCAAATACAAGGAATATTTGCCGGCTTCGCAAGTTAAGTACAATTAAGTTTGGATTTTATAAGCCAGGGCTTCCCAAATCTGTCCTGGGGACCCCACAGCCAGTCGGGTTTTCAGGGTAGCTACAATGAATGGAGACTCGGTATATGCAAATTTATCTCATGCATGTTCATTGTGGATATCCTGAAAACCCAACTGGCTCTGGGGTCCTCAGGACACGCTTGGGAAGACCTGTTATAAGCATTTGAAAAAACGTAAAACATCGACATTGATGACTATGGGACCAATGATCAGTAATTAAAAACATAGGATTTGATGTCAGATGAATGAGCCTGTTTGTTACTGTACGATAGCCCCTTTTCATTATTACAGATTTATAGTTGTGTGACAGTCATTACATAAGGTGGTCTTTGATCATTAACTGTGTTGCATAGTAATCCAGCCTTGTACCGATTTATTGATTATATTGTAGGATACTCTGTAATAATTGCCTTTCCTTACACTGTGGCATACTTCTAAAGAGAAAGATAGATTTTTAAAATCACAGAAAAAAATTGGACAAGCAAACTCCAAGAAAGAACTTCTGGGCCTTTTGCCTAGACCTTAGATTTAAGAGGAAAAGGTCCATATGTGCTTTTTATACAAGTTTCTGCTTGCACAATTTTTTCCGTGGAATATTTCCACTTACAGAAGTGTGAGAAAACTAAAATCTTGGGCAAAAGATATGCAATTTTAACATTGTGCATGGAAACTGATAAGCAAGATTTTTATAATGTTTGCTATCTCTAAATACGTGACAGCTTCACTTTTAAGGGCGTGGGGATGGGGGTGGTTGAGTAAAAGAGACTCTTAATATTCAATGATGTACTTCACATTAGAAATACCTGGTAATTGAAGTTGAAAAAAGGTTTCAAACCACACTGAGAAGTAATGATAACTTTTTAATAGACTAACTTAACATATTCATGACTAGCTGTGGGGGGCAAGCAGGGTACTTGTCCAAATCCCCTTTATGATACAAGGGGGCCAGCGAGCCCACTGCCACTAGCCTGCAGCTAAAAGAAACACAGCCCAGTTGCATGGTAGAGTGCAGGGTCTATCAGCCGGCACACATTCACAGGCCCTGCAGCAGTCCCGCCCCCTCCTCCCACGCAGGCTTCCTGTTACCAAAAGAAAAATCCAGGTGAGATGCTGGACCACTGCAGGATCCATAAATGTGTTGACTCACAGGCACTGCACCAGTTTTTCTTGTTATCGTCACTGCTGCCAGGATAAGCCAAATGAGGGTAGGAGGAAGAGCATCTGGGCCAGGAAAAGAGATGTGGGGAAGACAATATGGGAAGCAGTTATAGCAGGGGAGGGGGGAGATGACCTGGAAACGGAGCACTAGGAGGAGAAGGATAAGAGAGAGGAAGACCCAAGAAATCACCAAGGGACCCAGAAGGGGTCCAAGAAGAGGATCTGAGAAGGGGTGATGGGAAGATAGGGGTGGGAGGGAGAAGAGGGAGAAGAGGGAGAGGACCTGTGAATGAGCTGCGGGGAAGGGTTGGGAGAGATAGGAAGGGGATGACTTGGAAAAGGGCCAAGTGGTGAGTGATAGAAGCCATGGGGGGAAGCAGTAAGAGGGCAAAGACTAAGAAAGGACTATGGGGGCAAGGGTAGGTGAGAGAGAACCAAAGAAGACACTGGGCCTGAAAGTAAAAGGGAAAAGACCTGAGGCGGGGTTCACAAGAAGGGCATAGACGGGAAGGGAGAGCAATGACCCACATAGGGGCCCATGGGTGAAGACAGATAGCAGGAAGATGAGTGAGGAAGGCACCACGGAGAAGTAAGAGTGTGAAAACCTAGGAAGGGGAAATGGGGAGGGAGGGAAAGGACCAAGCAAGGGGTAAAGGGGGAAGAGAGGGGTAGGAGGAAGGAGCCATGCCTGGGAGCAGAGGATGTAGGGACAGAACTTGGGAAGGGACCATGAGAGGAAGGGAAGGCCTCCAGGAGGGACTATGGAGGGTAGAGTAGGAAGGAGAAGCGCTGAGAAGGGAGGAAAGGCAGGGAGACTCAAGAACTGGATATGGGAGGGCAGGGGAAAGAGGACTCAGGAAAGGGCCAAATGGGGAACAGGCTCAACTGCTTGAAATCACTGGAGAGGGGGGAAGAGGAAAGAAAAGACCTGGGAAGGGGACAACGTATTGGAGGAAACTCAAGGGTTGAGATCACAGGGGTGGAGTGGAGTGGGGGGGGGGGGGGGGGGGGGAAGGCTCAGGAAGAAGCCTCAGAGGGAAGCAGAAGGCTTAAGGGCTGGAGATCAGAGAGAGGCTCAAAGACTTGAGATTGGGGTAGGCGGTAAAGAATCTGGGAACAAGGCCATGGGGAGAAAGAGTGCGAGGGAGAGGACCCAGCATGGGGGCCAGTGGTCGAAGGAGTGGACTCAGGATGGACGTGGGCTCAAGGACTGAAGAGTGGAGTAAGGGAGGCTGAAAAACTGCAGGTTGGGGTCTGGGAGTAGGAGGAATAAGATCAAAGAAGGGGCCATGGCAGGAAGGAGAAAGAGGAAGAGCAGGCCGAAGACCCAAGATGCGGGGGGGAAGGGCAACAGCAGGATAGGACCCACATGGGAGGGGGGAGAGAGAGAGGAGGAGTCAGGATCCAGGATTGGGTCCCCACTCACAAGTTTCTGCCCTAGGCAGTGGCCCTGAGAATTAAACTCCCTTTGTCAGCTCAGGCAGCCACATCGTCCTTAGCTCACTCTGCAATGACTTAACAAACTGACACACGGCTCTTGAAACCTGGTCACAAATGTATTAAGTTAAGTTCATTTGAAAGGTCTCACCTATATCTCGCTTCCTGACCTTCCTGTAATTCTACAAACATGGCAGCCGCACGACTCTAAACACGCTGACAAAGAAATCCATTTGTCAAGCCTCGCTGTGAGCTAACGCCACTGGAAACAGTGGGACGGTCATCTTGAAGAGTTAATAAATGAGAAAAAAAAAAAAGACAGACCCTAATGATAGAAGCATAAAGGCGCTTCAGCTATGTACCTATGTGAACAGGCCTCACGTAAAAAAAATTATTTTAACTCAAATTGAAGTTATTTTTAATTTTGGGAGATAAGGGGGAGAGGAGGTATTCATTATTTTATTTTATTCAGGCAGTCCCACTGAATTTATGAGTCAGATTTGTCACTTAACCTATCACCGTGCCGATGGCTCTTGCTCGGCGCAGCGTCAAAGTCTTTAAAGACACCCTTCAGTTTCTAGGATGACCACGCAGCGCTAGACTGAAGCACGTTAAGCGTCCAAGCCACGGGCACAAGAGCCCTGTGGGGGCGGGGGAACGCCTTGCCCCCTTCCTCTCCTTCTCTCTATCTGCCTCTCCCCTCCCTATCTCACAGGAGGTGGCAGGGGCCAGCAGTACAAAGTGGGGCCATCAATCAGTCCCAGGTCCCTCTGCAGACACCTCCTGTCAGCTGATCAGAGGGGAAGGCTTCAGTGGAATCAGCTTTCCATTATCAGGCTCTGCTCTGTGATCAGAACAAGCCACTGAACCTCGTACTTTTCACTCGGCAAAAAAAAAAAAAAAAAACCCCATACACTGGGGGGGAGGGGGAGGGAGGGGGAGAGAGAGTCTCCTGACAGTTCATACATTTCTCTCCATTCCAGGGCCAGATGATTTTTGACGGCTGGGTCTCACCCTCTTTGATGTTGGACTCTTTTGAGAATGCCCTTGCTGTGAAAAAAATTTTATCCATCCAAATTAAAGAGAAATATTTCTGCGTCCAGCTGTTAAATGTGATGTGTTTGCCATTTTTCAGTGTCCTGGCCTACAGCCACCTTGCAGGCTGTGCCGTAAACCCCTCTCGCTCGCCTTTACAGCAACAATATTCACAATGTGTCAGTGTCCCCAGCCAGCTCCTCGCTAACACTTACCACTGAGAAAATTAGGAAAATGCAAGTAATATTAGCTCCCATTGCTATTGCCTAAGAAAGCACTATTTATACAGACCTCTCAAAGGCGACCTAAAGGAGTCAGCCAAATTCCTCAATTAGGCACCCCAAAAAAATGAGATATATATGTCATTATTTTTTTTTTAATTCTACCAAACTAAAATATTAATTTTCTTGTAGCCCCCCCATATAAGCCTGACCGCAGTAAAGGGAAATCCCAGAATGCACCTTGGCTAGCGAATGCAAAAGTGAGATCGGTCTGAATGTCATTAGAATCCACATCAAATGAATGGCATTTGTTCAACAGGCCTAGCTCTGTTTAAATTTAGTCAAACTTCTCATGAGGCTTTCAATAAACATTTAGCTTTAAGTAATCAAGAAAACCTGTATCTGCTTATATTTATTAAGTGTAATTTTTGCAGTTATAAACCCCCCTGTCATGGGTTGTATATACTGTATATGAAGGGTGCACTACGTCATAACAATGCCTGCTCCTCCCCCCCTCCCCCCTCGCTTCTCTCTGGGGGAGAGGGTGACACCCAAAGAGCCTTCCCATCAACGTGCAGCATATTTCCACGTTTTGCTAGCAATGGAAAGGAGTGACATTATATACATGGTGGGGGGGGGGGGGGGCGGCATACACATTTACTGAAACGTAACCCGCCATTCATCCCAGAGAACTGCCTCCTGTTGCTCGTCCACCTCAAAATTGCCGTATTTTGGTCACCTGATTTTCGGGGACACTGCCCACAGTGATGAGCTCATCGTGATAAATAATAAACAAATCGTAAAAGTAACGAGTGCTTTAATTCTGTATTAGCTTGCGCTGTCCATAAGAGGAGCGTAGTATTTCAGCAGCATGGGGGCACCCATCGGCATGGAAGCAGGCCTGGATCTGTCAGTAGGCACGCTAGGCCCATGCCTGGAGTAGCAAACATTTGAGGGGGCAGCAGGCTAGCTGAAGAATTGCTGCTTTCCTGCTGTGCTGAATCTCATTCAGCAGAGAACAGCTCTTTGTTTCCTTATTCAGCTGCAGGAAAGAGAAAGAGAGGGGGTGGGTATGGAGCAGACAGAAAAGGGGGATCATTTTGGGGAGGGTAGGAGGAACGAGATGGGGATCATTGGGGGGGGGAGTGAGGAGAGGCGCTGAGAGAGAATCTGCTGGGGTGCATGTGTGTGTGTGTTGCGGATGGAGAAACTCCGGATGTGGATCCTTGGGCCGACCGACCCGAAGGAGCAGTCGGTAGGCAGAACTCCCACTGGGCAATTGGAGCTTCACCTGGAAACCCGTGACTCCTCCAGAGGAGCTGTGGGAGCCCGGGTTGCTAGGACTTAGGAGTCTTCGCCCTGGAAGCCCGAGGTCCCCCCAGGAGGAGCCCGTAGGGACCCGGACCGCTGGGACTTAGGCGGAAACGAAGAAACCCAGGAGTGGAACCCGAACTGGAGTCTGGGCAGGCGGCGAGCAAGCAGCAGTCGGGGTCACGAACCGGGATCAAGGCAGGCTGAAGACAAGCAGGAGTCGAAGTCACGGACCGGAGTCAAGGCAGGCTGAAGACAAGCAGGAGTCGAAGTCACGGACCGGAGTCAATGCAGGCTGAAGACAGGCAAGCAGGGTCAGGCAAAGCAGAGTCCGGCAGGAAACAGGCAATCCAGGAACGCAACTCAGAGCTACCAAAGGCAGTGAACCTCGTTGCAAGGCAAGGAAGGCTGGGAACTGCAGGGCTTAAATAGCCCTGCAGCGTCTGACGTCAGGAAAGGGAGGAGCCGTGTTTTCCCGCGCTGGTCCCTTCAAAAGCAGGGCTCAGCCGCGCGCGCGCGCCTGGGGGCAGAGCTAGCCGCGAGAGGACGCCGGCGGCAGAGAGGGAGCTGGCGCGTGGCGCAGGAAGGCCCTGCAGGCCCGCGCGGGGTCGGGACGGCAGGCGGACGCTGCGGCCGGGGTCCCGAGTCCACGGAACGCGGTAGCTCTCCGGGGCCCGAAAGGAAGGTAAGGCCTCGGGCGCCACCGTGGCGACCGAGACCGCAACAGTGTGTGTGATAAAGAAGGGGTTGGTGCTGTCTGAGTGGGTGGGAGGTTAAAGGGGGAACACAATTGGAGTACAATAGGGACACCTCTCCTCATCCCCTTCCCCCCCCCTGGAATTCAAATCTTCCCTCCTATGATCTCAGATTCTATCCCACAGATCCTGTACCCTCCCTTCATTCTTACCTCTCCCTTCTCCCAGATCCTGGAATTCCCCTCCTCTTCCACTTAACCCCTAATCCCAGCTTCTCCATCCTTTGCTCCCCTTCCTACCTCTTTCTCCCTCCTCTTGCCCCATCCCAGTTTCCTCTCTTTCTCTCGCCTCCTCATCCCCAGTTTTCTCTTCTTCTGACTCTCCTCTCCCCCAGTCCTCAGCCTTCTCTCTCCTTTCCCCATCCCTTGTCCTCTCACCCTGTCCTTTTCCTTCTATTACCTCCCCGTGCTAATACTTGAGGTCCCTTTACCTCACACTATAAAAATGAAATAAATTCTACACACTCAAGCAAGATGGGAAAGTCATTGTATACTGTAATATAAAAGAAGGAAATATTTGCATATGTGTTTTATAATTTTCTAATTCCTATCTCAGGAAACTGTGGGGCTGTGCCGTAGATCTTCTACTCCTATAGCATGACCTTCTTTCTGGGGTGAGGAGGGGATGACAGCCCCAACAGTGCCTAGGGGTGGCAAAAACCCAAATCCATCACTGTATGGAAGAGGGCTATGTGTACAAATCTACATGCTGTATATTAGCCTATTAGTGTAAAAAAGAGAAGGAACAGAAATAAGCTTAGCTATGACATTGTGTGTAAATCAAAGGAAAGTGAGGTGTATACAATGGCTCGCCCCAAGACTCACACAGTTGGTGTAGGAATCAGTTGTCAAGACTAGATCCCAGGACTCCAGGAAGCTGGTGTGGTTTTTAGTGCTACTTTCTGATTGCTAAGCTACTGCTCTTCCCAGTTTAGTTTGCGCACATATTGCAAGTAGTACATTACTTTGCTTCCTCGTTGGCAGTGCCCCTAGGCAAATACAAAAAGGTTGATTGCTTGATTTCAATTGAAAAGAAAAGTGGCATCTCCAGGGCCGGTGGAAGTTCTAGGCAAACCTGGCGACTGCCTAGAGTGCCGTGGGTCTCATGGATTCGTCTTTCCACCCACAAAGTCTAGAAGAGAAAGTGGTGTGTGCACATGCAGGCAGGAAGAAGGAAAGGCTGTGCAGTCGTGGCCAGAAGCAACTGATAGAACAGCACATCCCCCAGGCCGTCGCAGCCTCGGATTCTGCAGCATTCGATCACAGGAGCAGCAGCAGTAGTATGCCTCCCCATACACACTCCTGGCAGGTGCTGGAAGCCTCTCGGTCTGCCATGGGGGCTTAAGGAGGAGGCTGCCATTGGACTTCTGATGGGAGGGGGAAGGAAGTGAGTGAGAGAGTGTGTCTGTGTTTTTCTGTGAGAGAGCATGTCTGTGTGTGTGAGAGAGTATGTGTGTATGGCAGCATGTGTGGGTGTTACAGCATGTCTATATGTGTGTGTAAGCATGCGTGTGTGTATGTGTGTGTATGAGAGAGAGAGAGCATGTCTGTGTGTGTCTGTGTGTATGTCTGAGAGCATGTCTGTGTGTGTCTGTGTGTATGTCTATGAGAGCATTTCTGTGTGTGTGTGTGTGTGTGTGTGTGAGAACATGTCTGTGTGTGTGAGAATGCATGTCTGGGTATGTGTCTGTGAGAGCATTTCTGCATGTATATGCATGTCTGTGTGTGTGTGAGTGTGTGTGAGAGAGTAAGTTCTGTGATTGAATATTTGTGAATGTACAAGAGAGAAGAGAATGATTGTGAGCAGCAAGCCCCCTCCTCTCCCCTGCTAATCCATGACAATCTCAGGGCATCTGGAAATCAAAAGATCCCAGGTATGGAGAACAGATGATTATTTTATCCTTTTTAAGTTTTAATTATTGGGTGGGGTTTATGTTTGCTGTTTTGAAATATTTTATTGGTCTTTAGAAAATGTATATGAGTTTTAGATTACTGGATGATGTTCTTTTTGTCAGCTGTTTTGAAATATTCTTATTAGTATGGTTCTACTTCTATTGAGGAATTATATTTTCTGATTTTATTGTTTGTTTATGAGGAATTGTAGTGTTTTTATTTCTCCATTGTTGCACTGCATACTTAGTCTGGTTTGTTGTGGTTTACAGTTCAGTTTTTGTCTGCAAGTTTGTATTACTACTTTATTCTGCATTTTGTGAGAATCTGTTTGTATTTTGCATGTCTGACTGAGCTGATGCATTCTGCTAGTGTGTAGGTTCTGTGTACGGATCTATAGCAGCTTGGCTTTTTCTGTTTTCCTAATAGTAGATGTATTGACGTTTTAGGGCCTGGTGTAATAATTGTAGGGTTGCCTATTCATTAGTGTTTGAGTGCTGGCAGTTATTGCAGTTTTGGTCTGGGAGATTTACTATACTGAAATTATTCATTTTACTCGTGGATTTTTGAAGGCCAAGCCCATATCCAACACACATTACAATAGACATAATACCAATTCCAAGAGTCTTTTTTACTTTTACAGGGTTTTACAGCACTGCAAGTAAATATAATATACATGTTGTAAGTGATATTTTTACCTCAGAAGACTGTACTTTAAATGTTCTTGTTCAGGTAAAATCTATTATTATAAATGAATAATTTTTAATTGTGTGCGGGGACGGTATGATGGAGGGGGACAGCTATACGTTTCGGCTAGGGTGCCTAATACCCTTGCACCGGCCCTGGAAATTTCAGAGTTACAAGTTTGTAACATACATGTCTTAATTTAATGAACTGTTGATATTTGCACTTGGTACATTTTTTGTTTGCATAGTTATATATTATTTAAAAAAAATAACATGAATGGTTTTCATAACAATTTACTTTTTTGCAGGTCAGAGATGTGACTTTTGATATAAAATTATGCAAATTTTCCACATAACTACCACAGAATTTTGAACACTCTGCCACAGGAAACCGAGGACTCTGCTCATTGGTCATCGAAGATCACGTTTTCTGACATGCACAATTAATCTCTGGAACTCACTGCCAGAGGATGTGGTTAGGCAATAAGCGTAGCTGGGTTTAAAAATGTATTGGACATATTCCTGGAGAAGAAGTCCATAAACTGCTATTAACTGACTTACAGCCCGATACTGTAAAACCGCGGGAGAGCGGACGAACGCCCGCTCTCCTGGCGCACGCACCGGCCCTTCGCCGGTGCGAGCTATCCAGTATGCTCCAGCATGCAAATTAGGCGACGCGGTGCAAACGAGGGAAAGGAGGCGCTAGGGACACTAGCGCGTCCCTAGCGCCTCCTTTTGGCCTGGAGCGGCGGCTGTCAGCGGGTTTGACAGCCGATGCTCAATTTTTTTTTTTTTTCAATTTATAATTTTATTGCCAAGACCAACAACAGAACAAAGCAAAAACAAGTAATACAAGAACATGAGGTACATGGCAGTGTTTACAACCATTACAGGAAACACCCTCCCCCCCTCCCCCCCGTCATGCTACTCAATAACAAGAGAGAAATCATAAGAATCGAAAACCGAAACAACATGCTTGCGTGAAGGATGAAAAGGATGGCAGTAAGCACCAGTCCGTATAGTGTCCAGCCAGGCAATTAAGGAGAGGAGAGTGGCGGAAGTGGAAGCGGCCGCCAAGTGATGTAGGGATTCCATATTTGATGAAATTTGGCGAGACGATGGTATTTAAACGCAGTTAGGCGATATAGAGTACACGTCTTGTCCAAACGTGACAGAAGCTCGGTAGGCGTGGGCGGTTGAGCCCTCTTCCATGAGTATGCAATTTCCATGGCCGTCGACGTGCACACCAGCTGAATAAAGGTCTGTGCAGGAGCTGGAAGGCCGTCATCCGAGAGATGAAGAAGAGCCTGGGCAGGATCAAGAACAATTGACCGGCCCAAAACCTCAGAGATCATCTGGGAGACATAAGTCCATACTTTCTGTATCAGGGCACAATCCCACCACATATGAAGGAAAGTACCCAAATGATTGCAATTGCGCCAGCAATGAGGGTCGTGGCTGGTGGAGAAACGATGAAGGCGTAGCGGAGTAAAATGCCATCTGTATAAAAGCTTGTAGTTGGCCTCCGACACCCGTGCAGATACCAGACCCCGCGACATGCGAAGAAAGACAATGTCCCATTCGTCATCAGACAGAGGTCTGCCCAGATCCACCTCCCAAGCTCGCAGATGTGTCGGTTTGACCGTAGGGCGGGACGCCAGCAGCTTGTAGAGTTTCGAGACAAGTCCCCTTGGAAGTTGAGTATGGGAGCAGTAGCCTTCGAAGAGAGAGCGCCGGTGTGATATCAGCCCTTTGGACTGTAGTTGAAGTAGGAAATGGCGCAGTTGCATGTAAGGTAGGAATTCAACACTGGAAAAGTGGAAAACGTCCTGCAGTTGAGTGAAGGAAAGAGGTGCGCCGTTATGGAGTACCTGGGAGAAAGTGGAGATACCTCTCGCCTTCCAGGTGAAGTAAGCTTGGCGTGGAAGACCCGGCTGAAAGAGAGTATTATGGAAGAGTGAACTCTGTAAAAAGTAGAGCTCCGGGCCCACCAACTGACGTTTCCACTGACGCCATACATTGAGAGTGTGTCGAGCGCAGGAGGTAAGGGTCAGGGACGACCTCCAGGTATGAGTGGGTTGCCAAATCAACGCCGACAACGGCATGGGAGATATCCAAGATTGCTCAAGTTGAACCCAGGGCTTGCCATCGAGTGGACGATGCCAATCAATAAGAGGCCGTAGTTGGGCAGCCGCATAGTACCAAAGTAGATTGGGAAGAGCCAAACCACCCTGCGCTTTGGTCTGGTAAAGGACCATTCGTGCCACGCGAGGGGGTCTGCTCCGCCACAAAAACCTTAGTAGCTTCCGTTGCCAGGTTTTTAAGATATCTGGGCGAATCGGAATAGGTAGTGTTTGGAAAAGGTACAGGAACCTAGGAAGAACATTCATTTTAAGGGTGGCAAGGCGGCCCAGCCAGGTCAGGGGTTGGGAGTGCCAACGGATAAAATCCTGGTCTATCTTCTGGACAAGAGGAATATAATTTAGCTGGAATAAATTAGAGAGGTCCCTGCCAATATTGACTCCCAAGTATTTTAATTTGACAGGAGCCCATTTAAACGGATGGGAACTTTGGAGCAACTGAACCAAATCCGGAGAGCAAGAAATATTAAGAATTTCGGATTTATCCCAATTTATCTTGAAACCAGATACCGTACTAAAATGGGCCAGTTCGTCTTCAATTGCCTTTAAAGATTGGAGGGGATTGCTCACGGTAAACATAATATCGTCAGCAAATAATGACAACTTGTATTGATGAGAATTTAAGGTGTATCCTTGAACACGGGTATTATTACGAATATGTATGGCCATGGGCTCAAGGAATATGGCAAACAACAGGGGGGAGAGGGGACACCCCTGTCGGGTACCCTTCTGAACGATAAAGGAGTCTGAATAAGTACCATTGATTTTGAGACAGGCCGAGGGAGAGGAATAGAGAGCCTGAATCCAATTATAGAAAAAAGGTCCAAATCCCATATGGGTGAGGGTCTCAAACAGGAAAGGCCAGTGGACCATGTCGAATGCCTTTTCGGCGTCAATAGCTAAGAGGACATGGGCCTGATCCTGATTAGAAATGCCCCAAAGAATATCTATAATCTTACGCACATTATCACAGGCCATCCGGCCAGGTATAAAACCGGCTTGATCCGGGTGTATGATCTGGCCAATAAAACCATTCATACGGTCAGCAAGGATTTTAGCTAAGAGTTTAAGATCTAAATTGATCAATGAGATGGGTCTGTATGAGGCGCACAGCGTAGGGTCCCGACCCGGCTTGGCGATGATAGAGATACCGGCCTTATTGGATTCAGGTAGTAGGGCACCTCCCGTACGCAGGTAATTAAAGTGGTTTTGGAGATGAGTAACCACAGAGGGACCATAAAGCTTATAAAATTTGGCCGTTAGGCCGTCGGGACCCGGAGCCTTGCCTACCGTGAGATTTTTGATGGCCTGGAGAATTTCAGGGGTCGTGATTTCAGCATTAAGAGAGTCCCGCATTTCCGGGGTCAGGGAGGGTAAATCAATGGACTGCAAGTATTGTGCGATATCTGCTCTCTGAATTTGAGGTTCAGCTGCATATAGTTTTTTATAAAAATTAAGAAATTGAGCCGTGATAGCCCTATTAGTAGTTTGTAGGCGACCCTGAGCATCTTTAATCTTGAGGATGTGATTTTGATAAGAGACTCTCTTTAGCTGATGGGCCAGCAGTTTCCCGGCTTTGTTGCCACCCTCAAAATAACTTTGGCGAGTAATATTCATAGCGTGTGCTATATGGTCAACCTCTAACCTATGTAGATCCTCCCGTGCCTTGGTGAGTTGTGTGAGAAGCCTGGGAGTGCCCAGGCTGACATGGCGGGCAGTCAACACAGCAATTCGATCCCGAAGTATGGAGCAAGCCGCTTCTCTCTGTTTTTTAAGAAAGGAGGTTCGGGAAATAAAGTGGCCCCTGATAAATGCTTTGAAACTTTCCCAGAGGAGAACTGGGGATGTTACCGATTGTACATTATTCTGGAAAAAGTCCAGGACAATTTGCGTGGAGGACTGTACATATAACGGATCCTGTAGTATGGAGTCGTTTAGTCTCCAAAACCGGGTGCCGCAATCGTCCCCCCGCAGCTTTAAAGTGAGACGAATAGGAGCATGATCCGACCAAGAGATGATGCCCAGGTCTGTATAGGTGACCTCATGGTATAAAGATTTATCCAGGAGGAAATAGTCAATGCGGGAGTACGAATTATGGGCTGACGAATAGAAGGAGTAAGAGCGAGAATGAGGGTATGTCACCCTCCAGGGGTCAATCAGATTATGAGCCTCCATCAGGGCCTTGAGAGCCCGGGTATGGGACGGGGACGTGTAGGAGTGGCCTTTAGAGTTGTCCAGGGAAGGAGAAATAGTAACATTGAAGTCACCGGCCATCACTAGGTGACCCGCTGTGTGTTGCACAAGGAGGGGGCTTAAGGCATGGAAAAAAACGGCCTGCTCCCGGGTCGGTGCATAAACATTAACCAATGTAAAATCACAATCATGAATAGTAATACATAGCAATAAGTATCGACCCCCAGGATCCCGAAGACAATATTTACATTCAAACACAATATGAGAGGCAAATAATATACCAACACCAGCATACTTAGCGTTTCTAGACGCCGGGGAATAATATTGGTGGTTGAATTGGTGGGATTTCATAAGGGATTCATGTCTGGCCTTGAGGTGTGTCTCCTGTATGAAGACAACATCAGGTTTAGAGGAGGCCAGTTCCCTATAAAACAAGGCCCGCTTTTGTGGCGAGTTCAAGCCCTTAGTATTAACTGAAAGAAGGTTTAGATTCGCCATAACCGGATATGAGAGGGGCACAATTCAGGATACAAGAGCCCATAGTAAGGAAGCTGGTGTGGGATACCATCAATGGTAGCCCCCCCCGGTACTTGGAACAATACAAGAGAAAAATACTGGCAGCAAAAGGTGGTGAGCCATCCATTCAGCATAGCATGAGTAGTAAGTGCAGACATCAAATAATACTTTACAAAGGACTTTTCATAGAAAATAATATGAGTAGCATGACACCCCAGAGGACTAAAAAACGTCCTCAAAGTAGAACAAGCACCTGCCTTATCCTCCATGCAGGCGTAAGTCACCCCCTATGTGGAGGGAAGACGTCACAACCAAAGCAGGAAAAATAAAAATAAAGACAAAAAAGAATAATGAGAGGGAGCAGCACCCTCCCCCGCTGCCGCCAAGACAGCAGAGCTCAGAAGGAAAAAAAAAAAAAAAGAAAAACAGTAATCAACACACCCAAACCTACAGAAAAGTTCAAATATGCAAACACACTAGTATACTTGCAGTAGGTACTGTGCAACTGTAAATAATAGCAAAAGAGAAAGCAGACAAGCTATGATCTTCAGCTGGACCTGCGGTATACTCCTCATAATGGCACAAAGCAGGAGGCAAACGCATCAGGGAGGATCTTGGCGGGAAAGGGAGCTCCCAGAATGGCGTCTTAGCCTACTGTTGCGCTTGCCCACTCTCTGCCATGCGGGCACCGACAGTCGGGAGGAACACTCTCCTGAGGGCTTGGGCAAGGTTGATGAGGACGCAAATCCACAAGACGAAAGGTGGGGTGTAGCCTCCGATGGATAGGTATATTTATGCGTGATGCCGTCCATGGTGTAGGACAAACCGAAGGGGTGTAGCCAGCGGTACTTAAGGTTTTTGCTGCGCAGAAAAGTGGTGATCTCGCGAAATGATTGCCGGCTTTGCAAGGTGGCAGCAGATAGATCCGGGAAGATAAGGATATCGTGATCCTCCCATGCCCACGCGTTGCGTGCCCAGGCCGCCTGCGCCACCTGTTCCTTAATGGTGAAATCGGCGAAACACACGATGATGTCCCGGCAACGATTCGGTTGCGGAGCACGCAGGGCCCGATGCGCCCGATCGAGTCTTATGGTAGGAGGAACATACTCATCTGATCTATTAGCTTCCATCAGCAAATGAGTGCAGAATTTAATGATCAAGTCTGTGCAATTCTCGGACCCCTCGGCCTCAGGAAAGCCCCGAAAGCGAAGATTATTGCGCCTCATGCGGTTTTCCAGGTCCGCAATCTTGGTGTTGAGTGCCAGGGTTTCGGAGCTCAGAGTAGCGCAGGAATGTTTATTAGCAGCGGTGATCGCGGCCTGACCCTCCATGCGAGTGTCCATCTCATCCACCCTGCGCCCAAGGCCTGTGAGATCTTCCCGCAGCTCCTCCATCCGTTCATACAACTCCTTTCGGTAAGTTTTAATATCGGCGCGGAGGAGAGCGAACCACTCGCGAAATTCCGCTCGGGTAGGATGGGCTGAATCGGGAACAGCCGGTGACCCGCCGGGGCCGCCGGCTAAGTCAGAGTCAGGGGAACTCGGGCCGGCGCCATCTTGATCCCCTACCTCGCGGTCAGCCATAGCTGAGAAGGCCCGGGCTCCGTCTTTTGAGAAGGAAAAGCGCTGGAGGTCTAAATTTTTCTTTTTGGCGGTCATGCCAAATGTTAGCGCCTCCTGAAATGCACAATTAAAATGTGTGCCGTCGCGGATGGGTGCGGATACTGCTGCTTAGCGCGGGAGACGGTGGGAGCTCCAAAATTATGCGTCCATCTTGGTATGTGACGTCAGCGCCCCCCAGCCGATGCTCAATTTTGCCGGCGTCGGTTCTCGAGCCCGCTGACAGCCACGGGCTCGGAAACTGGACGCCGGCAAAATTGAGCGTCCGGTTTTCAGCCCGACAGCCGCGGGCCGAATTCAAATTTTTTTTTTTTTTTTTTACTTTTTTTTACTTTTGGGGACCTCCGACTTAATATCGCTATGATATTAAGTCGGAGGGTGCACAGAAAAGCAGTTTTTACTGCTTTTCTGTGCACTTTCCTGGCGCCGGAAGAAATTAGCGCCGACCTTTGGGTCGGCGCTAATTTCTTAGAGTAAAATGTGCGGCTTGGCTGCACATTTTACTTACTGGATCCCGCGCGCATACCTAATAGGGCCATCAACATGCATTTGCATGTTGAGGGCGCTATTAGGTGCCGCGGGTGGGCCGCATGTTTTCCTCCCCTTACTGAATAAGGGGTAAGGGAAAACACGCGTCCAGAGCAGGCTGACAGTGCGCTCCGACAGAGCACACTTTACTGTATCGACCTGTTAAGGAATATCCATGGCTTATTACTGGCATTAGTAGCATGGGATTAATGGTCAGATTCATGTAATTAGCTGATCTAAAGCAGTGATGATGCTTTCAAGTTTCCAGCAGTTCACTTAATGCAACATAACAGTCTAAAACCGCACAACTGTGTCGTGATGCTACAGCTTTCCAGGACATGCTACTGACCAGGCAACGCTGGGTAACATGCACAAATCCTACAGAACACAATGTAAAACTCCAACTTGGTTTTCAAATATCTTGCATGCTGGTTGATTCCCACTACCAATATCCAGAACCAGATTTTTCATGGCAGATCAAAAAGGAACGAACACTGAATGCAGCGAATGCAAACAGGTGAGGGCCTTATGACGAGCTAAGAATTAAATTTGGTGCAAGGAGCTGAATACATCCTTACTAAGATCAGTCAGCATGCAATATGATGAGCCTTCTGCTTCCCATCTAGTACACACAAAAAGAATGTCCAAGAACTAACCCCTCTTTAGAAGCTTAAAAACCAAACCCACTAGAAAATGTTTATTCGAATGAAGTAATGGTTTCCTAAGGATTTGCTTCTTTTTATATTCCCTACAGTTATATTTCTCCAGTGAAATGTGTCACTATTTAAAATTATGATGTTTTCTCAAGCCTACTACATTCTTTTCCCCTTAAAGTTAGAAAACCTGATTGTCAAAATATGCCGTTCTCCAGGCAGATGGCGTCCTATACACAACGTTTTTGGATAACTTCTTTTTCCAATGTCTGGAAATTATGTCTTCAAATATTCTTAAAGCTCAGTCTCTAAAACCAGATGCGGGTGATTGAATTTGTCATATATTTCACAGCTGAATTTATGCCATTCAGAGACAGTAATGTTTTGGTTTTTTTTATTAATGTTACCAGCTAGAAACACATAGGACCAAGCCATGAGGATAAATGCAGTATTGCAAAATCAGAGAACATCTCAACCTACCACTGGAGGACAAAAGTGGTACAAACACAGAGGTGGGGGTAAGTGAGAGCAAAGCCAGAGATGAAATAAGACCTGGGATATTGAAGTGGGAAGTAAGAATGGACATGCCCGAAGGGTGTTGTCCATTCTTACTTCCCGCTTCAATATCTGCACTGGTTACTTCCCACTTCAAAAATCTGCACTGGTTACCTGTTGCTGAAAGAATAACATATAAAACTCTCACTCTCATCCACAAAGCTCTCCACAACCAAAACATGCACTGGTTCACGGAACACCTCACCTTTCACAACTCAAACAGACCAATAAGGCAACAACACAGGGCTCCCCTCATCATTCCCTCACCTAAACATTCTAAACTTGGTTCCACTAAGGCTCGGGTTATATCTTTAGCTGGACCCGTTCTATGGAACAAACTCCCTCCCTTCCTATGGCAGGAACCTTGCCCAAAAAAATGTAAGCAGAATCTGAAAACCTGCCTATTTAGGCAAGCATTCCCAGAACAGCCCTCCCTCCCCCACTAGTCCCCTTTCCTATTCTTATTCTGCCGTAGTTAATTACTTAATTAGCTATGTAATTAGACATCCGTCATGTAAATAGTTATTTTGTGAGTATTTGTACTTTTCCTCCTACTTGTTCTGCCTATATTTATTTATCTAATTAGCTATGTAATTAGACATCCTCGCTGTAATTAGTTATTAATGAGTTCATGCTTTAAGTGGTTCCCCCCCTTATATGTTATATTACATTGCTCGCAATTTTTCTATATTATGCTCATTGTTCCTTGTTCTCTGTAAAGCTCGTTTAGCTACTGTTCGGTTTTATGTGAACCGATGAGTTGTTCCCAACGTTCATCGGTATATAAAAGCTTACAAATAAATAAATAAATAAATAAATAAATATTGTGGTCTTATTCTACAGATGCCATTATATTCAAGGCTTTTTTGACTGAGGCTACAGGTGACTTAGGCAAGGGATTTTTTTTTTTGTGAAAATAAAATGTTATTCATAGAGTCTACAAGGCTCCCCTCTCAGAATGGGACACAGAAAGGAGAGGAAATTAGTGAAGTCACTTCATTATGAACCCAGATTCTACCGGTGATATTTTCTTTCAAAGAAAAGACGCTGAGGCTTCCTTGCACACATAAAGAAAGACAGGGTAGTTATGTTCACCTAGCTGAACATACAGTAAGGAGTGGCAGGCTGTTACGGTCCCGGGCCGTGCCCCAGTCCCTCCACCTACCTCGGGGACGGCCCGGGCCGTTTCGAGGCCTACCCGGGCCTGCACTGCCTCCAGCGCGTCTCTCCCTCCTCGGGAGAGTCGCCGTCGATCCGCCGCGGCTGGCCCCGCCCCCTAGACGCGCGCGGGGAGGAGTCCCTCTTAAAGGGGCCAGAGTGGGAAAACTCAAACCCTGCCTCGGATGACATCAGACGCTATCAGGGTATTTAAACCCTGCTTCTGGACATCTTCAGTGTCTTGCAACGAGGTTCACTCAGTCCCCTGAGTTGCTAGTTGCTGCTTTTGGATCTTGATCTTGTCTTCTACTTCTGGCTTCTGACCCGGCTCCGTCCTACGACTCTGTTTCCAGCTTCTGCCCCTGGCTTTGACTTCGGACATCTGACTTCTGGCTTCTGACCCTGCTTCGTTCCTGGACTCCGATTTCTGTTCTTCCGCCTCTTCAGGTATCCGGTTCTTGCTGGCCCAGGGGATTCTCCTAAGTCCCAGCGGCTCGGGCTCTCACGGGCTCCTCCCGGGGGAGCTGCAGGCTTCCGAGGGTGAAGACTCTTCCAGCCCCCTGGGTCCTGCTGTCCTCATCAACCATCTCTTCGGCTGCTGCCTGGATCCTTGGTCGCACAGGGTCCCACCTAAGTCCCACCTAAGTCCAAGAGGTCCAGGTTCCTATGGGCTCCTCCTGGGGGGACCTCAGACTTCCAGTGGCGAAGTCTTCTCTTCAGCGCCGCTTCCCGGCTGCGACGCTCACTGTGGGTCCCCACAGTGTAACATCTGCAGTCTCAGCCGGCCCAAGGGTCCACGACCATAACAGCAGGCAAACTGCAGGTCACAACTTTTTACTGAATTAATATAAAACACTGTGGATTCTGCTGTCAGAAGAGTTTTGCCACTGTCACAGAACAAGACAAATAATTTTGAAACCAGGTCCCTTGGAGAATTACTTTTGATTCTCCACAGGTCTTCAGGTCAGTGCTGAGCTAATCATGAACCGGCTGCTCAAAGTCATTCCAGAGAACACTAAAGTACTTCTCATTCAGAAAAAGGGATCATGCAAAATGCTTACAGTTAATGAAATGTCTGTGTTCACTAAAGAGAAGAGAGATTTTCCAGTCCCTTCCTGTTAAGAAGTGAAAAGCATTCTGGGATGTGAGTAGCAGTCACATTAATAGCATGTATATTGCCACACACATCACGCTTGGCAACACTGATCTTAATGCAATCATTTTTTAATAAATGACTACTCCCATTTCAGGAAACAAGCGAGTTTTCTGCCAGGCCTTTAATACCAAATCCTCCCACTATGGAAGCATGCATTAAAAAACTGAGCTAAGGAGTCACGTGATGTGGTGATTCAGGGTGGACGCTCGATCCCTGGCTCCAAGTGTCTTCCCTCGAAATCTAGCAATATCTGAGGCATCTGATCTAAGTTAACTGAGAAAATTACTGGTCTAAAGAGTGCCTATGAATATCGATCAATACATGAAAAAAATCTCCTTTGGGTATGCCAGCTAAACTGGCAAGCAAAGAAAAAGGAAAATCCAAAGCGGGAGAAGAAAAAATGACGGCCGCCATGGAAAATCCGACGCACTGCTCTATAGATGAAATCATAATGAGTGCAATAACAGAGGCGGTGAAATCGGCAATTGCTGGCAAGCTAGATGCCATCGCAGAAATAAAATCTTCATTAGCAGATTTCAGCCCGCAATTAGATGCTTTGGAAAACTGCACGACTATAGTAGAAGATGACACATTGTAGGCTGCAAGAAAAATACAAAAGCTGGAAAATCAATCAGGCCGATTCAATAAAACGTGCGGGAGAGCCGGCGCTCCGAATTGAGCACCTGCTCTCCCAACGTGCGCCCAGGCACCTCTCCTGGGCACGCGATTCTCTATTCAAATGAGGCCGGACACTAATGAGGTGGTGCTAGGGACAATAGTGCATCCCTAGTGCCTCTTTATTAGCAGAAGTGGCGGCTGTCAGCAAGTCCGACATCCAACACTTAATTTTACCGGCGTCGGTTTTCGAACCCGCTGACAGCCACGGGTTCGGAAAATGGACACCGGCAAAATTGAGCGTCCTTTTTCGAACCCGCCGATTGGCAGGCAGATTTTTTTTGGGGGGGGGGGGGGGGGTTCTTTTGGTGCCTCTGACTTAATATCGTTATGATTGAGCAGGTGTTAATTGAGCAGGCGTTAATTTCTGAGAGTATTCCGAGCGAATACTCGGAATACTCTGCATGTGATAAACGCTATTAGTTTCAGGGGAGTTGGCCGCACATTTTCCACGCGAAAACGCACATCAAACAGGTGTTAAACGGTGCCGTCGGCCGAGCGCACCGTACTGAAAGACAGCTCACAAGGACAAAATAGATGAGTTTGAAAACCAGTCAAGGAGGAACAACTTACCGTTTGCGGGCTTTGAAGAATCTATCAAAGAACATAAATTAGACAGTACGGGGCGGATTTTAAAAGGCCCACGCGCGCCTATTTTGCATAGGCCGCAGGCGCGCGCAGAGCCCCGGGACGTGCTTAAGTCCCGGGGCTTCCTGATGGGGGCGTGGTGGGGGGTGGCGGGATGACGTGGCGTTTAGGGGGCGGGGCGTTTCGGGGGTGGCAACGTGGGCGTGGTTTCGGCCCGGGGGCGTTCCGGGGGCGTGGCCACGGCTTCCAGAACAGCCCCCGGGACCGGACCACGGAGCGGGGCAGCCGGCCGACGCACGCAAAGTTACGCCTGCTTTCAGCAGGCGTAACTTTGCCGACAAAAGTAAGGGGGGGTTTTTAGATAGGGCCGGGGGTGTGGGTTAGGTAGGGGAAGGGAGGGGAAGGTGGGGGGAGGGCGAAGGAAAGTTCCCTCCGAGGCCGCTCTGAAATCGGAGCAGCCTCGGAGGGAACAGGCAGCGTGCGCTGGGCTCGGCGCGCGCAGGTTGCACAAATGTGCACCCCCTTGCGCGCGCCGACCCCAGATTTTATAAGATACGCGCGGCTACGCTTGTAGACTGGCTCCCCATGGCATTAGGCATATCTGAAAATCTGATGGACATGATCATGGAATGTGTGCACAGGCTGAGAGCCAGGAAGGAAGGCGAATGATAATAATGGCAAGCATATCCTAAGACATCAATCAGCCCTGAAACAGAACAGTGCTCCAATCAGAATCTTTCAAGATTTCTCAAACAAAGTTGCCATGAAGCAAAGAGAATTTGGGTCCTCATGCGCGCAGCTGGCAGCAAAACAAGTCAGGTTTGCAGTACAATTCCCAGCCAGACTGCGGGTGTGGCAAGATGGTACTATGTGTCTGTCTGACACACTACCCGAGACAAAGCAATTTGTGCAAAAATTGAATTCGGAAGGCACTTCATGAGAAGAGGAAGGCAACTCATAAGGCAGTGGTTTCCGTTACCTAGTTATTGCTTACATGATTTCTGAGAATTTGGAATGGCGCATATCGCAAGGAGAAGAAAAGTGAGGAGGGAATGAAACAACAATATGGCCACTCGCAGCAGTAGCTGGCCCCGGCAATTGATGTAACTGTTGCTGGTTGATGCAAACTTGTTTTCTAAGTTCTAGCTGGGTAAATTTGCTCAATTGGGTTATGAAATTATCGCCTTAGGGTGGAATTTGTCGCTGTGGCGAAAGTCAAGAAGCATCAGGCGATGGTAGGGAAGAGGCATCCTGCGGCAATATGGGGTCTACTTGGCTGATCCTGGCTCGTTACCCCTAAGTTAGGGGGCCATTATTTATTTATTTTCAACTTAATGGTTATTTGCTTTTACTGTTCTTCCTGAATGTACCGATAATGATGCTTATTTGGCAGCCTTTGTTTAATGCCTTATAATGGATAACATGTTCATATTAAATCAGATGATACCTGATCACTCACAATACTGGCTCTGTGTCTCTAGGACGTGAGTTTAACTGTTATGGGGGTTGATGAAAGGGATGCAGGGGGGAATATAGGGTTCAGGGGTATAATAAGGAATAGAAGGAAAGGGGAAGGGAGGGAAGAAAGTCCTTGCAAGATAATGTAACTTCTAAAGTTGTGATTTTTCCTTTCATTGAGGCGGAGAGTGGCGGGAAGTATTTTCAGAAAGGATTAGGTACTCAAGAACACAAGAGGAGAACAGTTCTTTTAGAAATAATAATAGGAGGGGGTTCTTGTGTATATCTTTATGCGGGGGTATTTGGAATCATGAATATAAACTGAATAGAGATTAATAAAGGGGGTTTAGGCAGATTAATAGAGGAATGAGATGGGTCCCAAAGTGATGCTACTTGGAATGTAGCAGGTCTAGGTTCACCTATAAAAGAGAAAAAATATTAGCCCATATTCATAGGTCCCAAGGAGACATTGTTTTCCTAAAAAAACACATATGACAGATGCAGACCCAACAAATTAAGGAATGAAAGGGGCTTTAATCAATTATTTTATTCATCAAAATCTCCCAAACACAACGAAGTAGCTATTTTAATTCATAAAAGGGTTTCTTTTACTTTGTAGAAAAAATGGACAGATGATAAAGGACGAATCATACTTGTTAAAGGCAATCTATTTGGGAAAGCTGTAATTCTGGCTTCAATCTATGCCCCCGAAACAAATATCACCACAGTTTCTTTACCAAGTTAGTAACTTGGATATCTGCCCTAGGGGATGCTCATGTAATACTAAGTGGAGACTTTAATTGTGTAAATGACCCGTTGTTGGATAAATGTTCAGCTTCTAAACTTGCTAAACTGGGGAAAGGGAAGATCATTACATTTCTTTGTAAATCTCTTTCCTTATTGGATATATGAAGAGTATTATATCCTGAAGAACGTGATTACACTCACTATGCTAGAGCGCATCCTGCAAAATCCTGGATAATATGTTTAACGAGGTGGGTTAGACAAAGATAGGGAACCTGGTGATATCTGACCAGTGTCCCGTGTTTTGCTCAATGGGGGGCCGGCTGGGTTTGAATCTTTATTTCAATGGAGAATGCCTGAATGGTTATGTAAAGAACTGGAATTCAAACAGTTTTAATTGGAGAAATGGCACCTATTGAGGAGTCTAATAAACAACACGAGGACAACCCAGTCCTTTTCTGGTAAACAGCAAAAGCTGTAATAAGGAGGGAAATTTATTAAATTTGCAGCCTATTAAGTGCAAACAAAGAAATAAATACTGGAGGTAGAATAACAAATAGCATATTACAAACTCCAACTGATTAGAAGTAATTCTGATGAATGGACAGTCAGATTTAGGAATGCTCAAACTATTTTAAATGACCTTTTGCACCAGGAGGCAACAGGTGCTATGTTTCTCTTTAAACAGAGATAATTTCTCCATGGGAACAAACCAGGACAAATGATCGGAGAAAGGCCTCAAGTGTAATCTAAAGGGGTCATTTTCAAAGGCTTATCCCGTGTGATAGCATGCTGGGAGCGGAGTCGGGGCGGCGAGGGGGCGGACGCGGCGATGTCTTCGCTGGCGGCGATAAGGTTAGTAACCTTATCGTCACCAACAGCACGCCAAATAGCACCACCTTTCACGGTGGTGCTATTCGATGCAAAAGCCGGCAGCGAAGACACCGCGGTAGTGCGAAGGCTGCTGGCTTTCGCAGGCCCACCCCCACCCCCCCCGTTTTCACAGGATTCATCATTCTGCAATAGAATGATGAATCCAGGCCTAAATTTGTTAAGAATATTAAGAAACCAGATGGTTCCTTTGCCACTACCTCATCAGAAATAGGGAGTTTTATCAAAACTTATATGGCAAGGAAAACCCCAATTTAAAACTTCAAAAGGAGGTTTTTGATGGTTTAAAACTACTCAAGGTTTCTGATGCACAATTAAACAATTTGAATAACCCCATCTCGGAGCAAGAGATTCTCTCAATTATTAAAGAACTGAAATCCCCAGGTCCAGACAGTTTAAACTCTCTATTTTATAAATCACTATAGCATCCGGTAACCCTTGTCCTGAAGGACTTGTTTAATCATATGGTGCAAACTCAGGTAATATCAGAAACAATGAAAGTGGCAGCCATTACAATACTACCTAAACCAGGAAGGGATTTACCAGATCCAGGCTCATTCAGGCCAATATCACTATTAAATCAAGAAGTAAAAATTTACCAAAAGTTATAACAAATTGACTAAAATATACTATGCTGGATTTAATATCCCAGGAACAGATTGGTTTCACATATGCCAGAAAATCAGCAGATAATATTAGTGGCTCTAGAAACCTGCCATTTCTCACGGGTGGTGGATCCATTGCTGATCAGCTTTGATGCAGAAAAAATTTTTGATATGGTGGCATTGGATTTTCTATTTGCTTCCATTGAGAAACTTGGATTTATGGGTCCAATTCTTTCTGCCATTCAAGTTTTATATAGTGATCCTAAGGCATTCATTTGTGTCAATGGATCCACTTCTAGAATTTTTGACTTAGGTAGAGGCACTAGACAACGATGTCCCCTATCCCCACTGCTTTTCATTCTCTCCCTGGAACCTTTAGTATGTAAAATTAAGCAAGATATCAACATTGCAGGCATACAAGTTGGACACTAGGAGCTTAAATTAATACTCTTTGCAGATGACATGGGCTAAAGCCCACACAAGTCTACTTCTAGTGCTGGATCATATACTTAAATTTGGAACCTTTTCAGGATTGAAATTAAACTTGACAAAATCCGAAGCTCTGGATTTTACAGATCACTTGCACAGTGCTTGGGAAAACTTTCTATTATTATGGGCAAAAGACACTATTAAATATTTAGGAATCAAAGTTTATTGAGACACAAATAGATGGTACCAGCATATCTAACTTAGTGCACAAGAATTAGGAAAAAATTAAATAGTTGGCATCACCTTGCATTATCCTTGACTGGGCGGGTAGTATTGGTTATGATGATATTAATACCTAAGTTATTATATGCTTATGTACCTTCCTATTTTCTTCATTAGGCCTTTCATTCCATTTTTTTAATAGATGCCTTTTTGGCTTTGATAGCCTTTTGAACAGCACCATGCTGGCAAATGCTTGTTTTTCTTTTGACCTTTCTTAATTTGTGGAATACAGATCATCTGGGCTTCCAAAATAGTGTTTTAAATAGTCTCCATGCCTTATGCAGAATTTTGACCCTTGTAACTGCTCCTTTTAATTTTCTTCTAACTAGTTTCCTTGTCTTATCAGTCTTCCCTTTAGACTTTTACAAAGAAAGATAATTAGGAGATATCCACCCCTGAAATTTTTCTTTCTAGGTGATGACTCAGAGGAACTGAATCAAACCAGTGACTCTAGAAGTGCTAGAACAAACTGACAAACTAAATAGTAGTAAATCACCAGGGCCTGATGGTATTCATCCCAGAGTTCTAAAAGAACTCAAACATGAAATTGCAGATGCGATACTGGTAATCTATAACCTATCATTCAAATCTGCTTTTATAGCTGAAAATTGGAGGATAGAAAATATAATGCTACTTTTCTAAAAGGTCTCCAGGATGACCCAAGTAACTATAGACCGGTGGTGAGCGGTGGAAGCTATAATTTAACAAAATTACTGGTCATATGGATAGACATGGCTTAATGGGGAAGATCCAGCATGGATTTAGCAAAAAGAAATCATGCTTTACTAATTTTACTATTAGAATTCTTTGAAGGACTAAAGTAGTATGTGGTTAAAGGTAAGCCAATCAAAACAGTATATTTGAATTTTCAGAAGGCCCTCATGAGATGCTCCTCAGTAAACTAAAAAAAACATGGAATAGGAGGCGTTGTCTTATTGTGGATTGGTAACTGGTTAAAAGACAGGAAAAAAAAAGTAGGACTAAATGGTCAGTTTTCCCTGTGAAGAAAAATGAATGGTGGAGTACTTAAGGATCTGTGCTGGGACCTATGTTACTTAATTTATTCATGAACTAGAAAAGGGAATGATGAGTGAAGTGATCAAATTTTCAGGTGACACAAAAATATTCAAAGCAAGTAAAATACAAGCAGACCGTAAGGAACTGTAGACAGACCTTGCAAGACTGGAGAACTCGACATTTTAGCAGCATTTGAAGTTGAATATAGATGAGTGCAAAGAGATGTCATGCACATAAGAAAAAAATAATCCCAATTACAGATACATAATGATGGGTTCTGCATTAGGAGTTACCACCCCGGAAAAGGATCTTGAAGTCATTGTGGTGAGAACTTTGAAATCCTTAGCTAAGTAGGCAACAGCGGTCAACAAAGTAAACAGAATGCTAGGAATTATTCTGAAAAAAAAATAAATAAAACAGAGAGCATCTTAATTCCACTGTATAGATCTATGGCATGAGCATTGTGTGTTCTCATAAAGATATATTTTCAAGGGTTACGATTCAGATGAACTGACCTGAAATATGATAAACCTGGAAGATGTAGTAGGCCAGATTGACAAACTGAAGAGTAGCAAATCACCTGGACCAAATGGTATACATCCTAGGATTCTGAAAAGACTCAAAAATGAAATTTCAGACCCATTACAAGTAATTTATAACTTATCATTAAAATCATGGATTGTACCTGAAGACTGAAAGGTGGCCCATGTAACCTGGATATATAAAAAGGGCTCCAGAGGTGATCCAGGAAACTATAGACCAGTGAGCCTAACTTCAGTGCTGGGAAAAATCATGGAAACAGTTATAAAGAATAAAATCACAGAAAATATATAGTTAGACACAATCTAATAGAACACAGCCAACATGGATATGCCCAAGAGAAGTCTTGCCTCACAAATCTGCTACATTTTTTGAAGTGGTGAATAAGCATGTGGATAAAGGTGAACTGGTAGATGTAATATATTTGGATTTTCAGAAGGCATTTGACAAAGTGCCCCATGAGAAGCTTCTAAAAAAACTAAAAAGTCATGGGATAGGAGGTGATGTCCTTTTGTGAATTGCAAACTGATTAAAAGACAGGAAACAGAGAGTAGGATTAAATGGTCTGTTTTCACAGTGGAAAAAGGCAAACAGTGGAGAGCCTCAGTGATCTGTACTTGAACCAGTGCTTGTTAATATATTTATAAATGATCTGGAAAATTTGCAGATGACAAAATTATTCAGAGTAGTTAAATCACAAGTAAATTGTGAAAAATTGCAGGAGGACCTTGTGAGTTTAGAAGATTGGGCATCCAAATGGCAGATGAAATTTAATGTGGACAAGTGCAAGGAAAAACAACTCTTGCTGAAGTTACACGATGTTCGTTTTCATATTAGGAGCTACCACCTAGGAAAGAGATCTAGGCGTCATAGTAGATAATACTTTGAAATCATTGGCTCAGTATGCTGTGGTGGTCAAAAAAGCAAATAGAATGTTAGGAATTATTAGAAAGGGAATGGCGAATAAAACAGTGGACGTCATAATGCCTCTGTATTGCTCCATGGTGAGACTGTACCTTGAATACTATGTGCAATTCTGGTCACCACATCTCAGAAAAGATATAGTTGCACTGAGAAAGTACAGAGAAGGGTGACCAACAAGATAAAGGGCATGGAATGGATCCCCTATGAGGCAAGGCGAAAGAGGTTAGGGCTGTTCAGCTTGGAGAAGAGACAGCTGAGGGGGGATATGATAGAGGTCTATAAAATTATGAAAGGACTTAAACGGATAAATGTGAATCAGTTATTTACTCTTTCGGATAACAGAAAGACTATGGGGCATGCTGTGAAGTCTGCAAGTAGCACATATAAAACAAATTGGAGAAAATTCTTTTTCACTCAATGAACAATTAAGCTCTGGATTCATTGCCAGAGGATGTGGTTAAGGAAGTTAGTGTAGCTGGGTTTAAAAAAGGTTTGGATAAGTTCCTGGAGGAAAAGTCTATAAACTGCTATGAATCAATAAGGAATAGCCACTGCTTGTTACCAGCATTAGTACCTTGAGATCTATTTAATGTTTGGGTACTTGCCAGGTACTTGTGACTTGAATTGGCCACTGCTGGAAACAGGATACTGGGCTTGATGGACCCCTTGGTCTGACCTAGTAAGGCATATCTTATGTTCTTATGTTGGGTAACACAACTAGTAAAGAGGATGGAACAGCTCTCTTTTATAAAGAAAGTCTAAATAGGTTAGGGCTCTTCAGCTTGGAGAAAAGACAACTGAGAGGGGATATGATAGAGATTCATAAAATCATGAGTGGAGTGGAATAGGTAAATAGGGAACAGCTATTTACCCTTTTAAATAATACTAGAACCAGAGGACAGACCTTGAAACTAACAGGTAATAGATTTAAAACAAACTGGAGAAAGTATTTTTGCACTCAATGCACAATCAAGCTGACAGAAGATATGGCCATGGCAGCTAGCATAGCTGGGTTCAAAATTCTGGGAAAGTTCCTAGACGAAAAGTCTATAAACAGTTATTAACTAGATAATTTTGGGAAACCTATTACTTGTTGCTGGGAGCAAGCAACAAGAAATTGGAGTTAGGGCTGGGCTCAATGGATCTTTGGTCTGACCCAGCATGGCCCTTATGTTCTTATGCAAAGTAATTGTGAAAGGGAAGAACTGCAGGATCTCTCCTGCAAACTTCACGAACCACTTAAAAGGCTGTACGCCCGGAGGTACTTGTCCTGTGGTATTTTTCCCATGCCTAAAAAAGGATATTCCAGGCATCTCATAGAGATTTATTCCTGTGTATCACTGTGCAAGATGTCTCACAGAGATTTACTCCTGTGCATCATTTTTTTTTACATACCTCTGAATTTGACAGCGTAGAATCAATCAATGTAAGCATCTTATTAGGGAACCATGAGGTACAATATTTGCAAACATAACATCTGATATCCAATCCATGAGGGTCACAGAATCCTTTCAAAGCTAACAGCTAACATTTAAAAAGTAATTTAAAGAAAACACATCTTCAAAACTATTTGGCAGAAGAATAGCACTGGATTCAATTAATAAACTCTTTAGTTTGTAAGATCTGTACTGTGACAGGTTAACAATCAGTAACAATGTAGAATGCAACAGATCAGAGTGACAAACTAACAAGTAACAAATTATCAGAACCAGATGGCATCCACCCCAGAGTTCTAAAAGAACTAAAACATGAAATTGCTAGTCTGTTACTAGTAATCTGTAAGCTATCATTTAAAACAGCCACAATAACTGAAGACTGGAAGGTGGTCAATGTGACACAGATTTTTAAAAGAATTTCAGGGGTGATTTGGGAAACTATAAACTGGAAAGCCTGACATCAGTTCTGGGCAAAATGGTAGAAGCCATTCTTAAAAATAAAATCACTAGACAGACATAGCTTAATGGGGAAGAGTCAACATGGATTTAGCATGTAGCCTCCAAAATATTAGAAAATATTTATCCTTTTCGTCTTTACCTCCTCAGTACTTCCTGTCCTTTGTATCTTCTATGTTTCCCTGGTACTCTTTCCTCTCAATCTCTGTTTCCCAAGCCCCCTTGCTCTCCAATTCCAAATCTTACCTAAGAGTCATTACTGCCAGGAAGAGCGTTGCTTCTCAACCTCTCTATTCTGCATTCTTGTTTCCCCATACCTGAGTCTCCTCCAGCACTGTCAAACAGACTGTAAGCCCTTTGGGGTATGGACCTACAGGATTCCATATTTTTCAGAACAGACTTCTCCAGGCCTGGTTTTACCATATGGCATGCATGAACTTGCAGTTCAGATTTTCCCTCCACAAAGCAAGACAACAAGTGCATGTATGCCTTGAAGTAAAACCAGGAATGTTTTGGTCTATCCCTCACAAAATGGAGCCAGCTTTCAATGGTTATACTACTTATTAGGGATGTGAATCGTTTTTCTAACGAATTGAAATATCGTACGATATTTCTAAATTCGTTAGTATTTCAGGTTAAAAAAAAAAAGATCACTTTTCCCCCTGAATTTTCGTAAAAATCGTTTTTTGGGTTAGTGCGCTCTAACTCATGTTAGCGCGCACTAACAAAAAAATGTTTATTTTTGTTATTTTTTGTTACTTTTTGCTATTTTTTGTTTGTGCGCGCTAACCCGAAAACCGATTTTTCACGGAAAAAAAATGGGGATCCGCGGGAAAATCTCATTTTCCCGCGGCCAGACGTACCCGACAGCGGAAACGATCGGGCATCTGATTCACATCCCTACTACTTATACAGCACTGCATCTCTTACATAAGCTTGTTTGCTATCTTCCTTTCTTTGTAGAGCACTACACATGCTGAGGAGGGATATTGTAGCTAAGAATAGTCACAATATAACAGTTGTGCAATACAGCAGAAAAGAGGAGATCACAGATCTAAGAACAAAGGAAACGGAAGTCAACAGGGAGACACTACAGGATGACTAGTTTCCTTCTTTGGTACATGATTAATACAGAGTGCATTAGGAGAATTTCTATGTAGTTATATTTTTATTGTATACCATACTAATGTTTTTATGATTTTGTGGTCTATCAAATAAAGTAATAAATATATCATTAAGTATTAGAGAAAGATAAACACTGTGCTGGTGACCCTCGAGCAAAATGAGCAAGCTGGAACGCTTCTATCCTCTTTATCTCAGTGCGACCATGTCTCTGGCACTCCTCATTCCTTCTGCCCTCATCCTTTCTTTTTTTTCATTCCATTTTTTTCTCTGGATTATTTGTTTTCTTCTTTAGAGAGAGATGATTTGCATGTCATGTTATTTTAAACAATGTGGAGGTCCATATTCAAAAGTCATTTAGACAGATAACTCAAATATTAGCCATCTAAATGGCAAATGTGGCATATTCAGCCACTTATCAGGCTAAATTATAGCTGGATAACTACTTAAGAGGCATTACAGGGAGGGGATGACATATCCAGCTAACCTAGCCAAAATATCGGGAATACCCAGCCTTGTTTGACCGGATAACATACTACTTAACCAAATATCTTTAAAAGATATCTGTCTAAATAGCGCTGTCAAAAAAAAAAAAGAAATGAGAGGGCCAGCAGCCCCATCTCCTTCCTCCCCCCCCCCCCCCCCCCCCCCCAAACCTTTTAAATGTGTTGTAAACTGCAGGGTTTGCAGGCACGGGCTCCCCTTTCCCCATACTTCAATGTTTGAAATGAAGAACATGCTCCCATTCCACCCTCCCCTCCCCATTTTCCCCTGATATCTAAAAGACCCTGCCTGGAGCAAGATACCTACAATAGCTGGATAACTTTAGTCTAGTATATTCAGTGGGATGTTTAGCCAGATAATTTGTCCATTAAACGGCCTACTGAATATTGGCCTTGTAATCTTTATCTGTCCATTTTCCCTTAAGGAATATAGGCAATAGCTGGAGTCAGCCAATGACCTCAGGCACTAACCAATGGCTGGTGGGCTCCTGCCTATCGTGAACATCTGGGTGAGACTAGACTTCTGAGCCTGTTGAACGTATTGGCACTTCGTGGATCAGTGCTTTACCTTCCTGCTTCACCATCTATTTTCAGCAGTACAATAAAGACTCTATCCATTCTGTGTCTGCAATCTGTGTCAGCCTATCGCAGTGGTTCCCCATGGGGCTCCTCCCCGTGGGTGGAGTCATCTCCATTGCAACCAAGGGTCCACAATGCCTCAAACACAACAGTTCTGTAGGTCATTTACATAGGACCTGAGGAAAGTTTTCAGGGTACGATTAGTTCTTTAGGCTTGGCCGTTAGCCTGGGGATGATAGGCCGAGATGAAACTTAAGTTGATGTCGAATTTCTGACATAGTGAGTGCCAGTATTTCGCAGAGAACTGTGGGCCTTGGTCTGACATTATTTCTCTCGGCAGGCCCTGCAGATGGAAGACATGCCTCAGGAACAGTTTGGCAAGTTCGGGAGCTGATGGGAGGCTCCGCAGAGGAATGAAGTATCCTATCTTGGAGAAGCGATTGATGATGACCCAGATGACTGTGTTATCTTGGGATGGAGGCAGGTCAGTGATGAAATCGGTTGATATGCTGGACCATGGTTCGGTGGGTGATGGAAGTGGTTGGAGAAGTCCCCATGGCCGACCTGTAGGAGGCTTTTGTTGTGCACATATAGGACATGAGTCAACATAATTGCGGGAATCGGTTACCATGCTGGGCCACCAGTAGAAGCGTCTTAACATTTCCAGGGTTCTGGCTCGACCAGGATGTCCAGCTAACTTTGAGTCATGGGCCCAGCGGTGTACACATTCACGTAGTTTGCGTGGAACGACCGTCTTTTCGGTGGGTACCGTGGTGGTAACCGCAAGGGACACACAGGCCGGATCAATAATGTGTCTTGGGGTGTCTGGAGTGTCCTCTGGCTCAAGGGAGTGAGAGAGTGCATCTGTGCGGAGGTTCTTTTAGGCTGGCCAGTAGCGCAGCTCGAAATTGAATCGCTCGAAGAATAATGCCCATTGGGCTTGTCTAGGATTTAACAATTGCGCCTCTTTTAGGTGCTCCAGATTCTTGTGATCTGTGAATACAGTAAATCTGTGTTGGGCACCCTCTAGTCATGGGCGCCACGCCTGAAGTGCTAGTTTGACAGCTAGAAGTTCACAGTCTCCAAATGTGTAATTTTGCTCCGCAGGTGAAAATTTGTGGGAATAGAAAGAGCACGGTACCAATGTACCCTTGGAGGAGTACTGACTCAACACCGCTCCGGCTCAGATGGCGAACGTGTTGACTTCTATGACAAATGGGGGGTTTGGGTCGGGGTGTCGTAAACAGGGACCAGAACAAAAGGCCTCTTTCAATGCATGGAATGCAGCTTGAGCTTTGGGACTCCAGACCCGGAGATTGGAGTGGAGCAGCTAATGTGGAATAATTGGCAATAACGCTCCTATAGTAATTCATGAACCCAAGGAATTTTTGTAAGGCACGGAGACCTACTGGTTGGGACTAGTCACGAATCCCCTGAAGTTTTTCGGGATCCATTGTAAATCCTTGATTGGAAATTATATATCCCAGGAAGGATAGACGATTCTGCTCAAAGATGCATTTCTCTAGTTTCGCGTACAGGTGATTCTCTCGGAGGCGTTGAAGAGCAGTTCTGACATGGGAGCAATGGGACTTCAGGTCTTTTGAGAATATCAAGATGTCATCTAGGAACACCACTACGAATGAATAAAGCAGATCTCGGAGGATTTCATTCATTAGGTGCTGGAACACCGCAGGGGCATTGCATGGCCGAAAGGCATCACGATTTACTCATAGTGGCCATCTCTGATGTTGAATGCAGTCTTCCATATGTCCTCAGGCTGGATGCATATGAGGTTGTACGCTTCTTGCAGGTCGAGTTTCGTGAAGATCTCGGCCCCTTGCAGGCAGTCAAATAATTCACTGATGAGGGGTAATGGGTAGCGATCCTTGCGAGTGATGGCGTTCAGTCCCTGGTAGTCGATACAAGGGTGTAGCCCTCCATCCTTCTTCTTGACAAAGAAGAAGCCCGCTCCTGCCGGAGAGTCAGAGGGTCAGATAAACCCTTTCTCAAGATTCTCTTTGATGTACTCAAACATCGCCTGTGTCTCCGGAAGCGAGAATGGATAGGTTCTGTTTTTGGGAGGTGTACTGCCAGGTAGAAGTTCAATAGAACAATTATACTTTCGGAGAGGAGGTAGTGTGTCTGCCTTTTGCTTTGAAAAGACATCCTCGAAATCAGATGCTGGGCTGGAAGGCCAGCGAGAGTAGTAGTAGTAGTCTTCAGGACAATCAGTGCTGGAGATGCTTGCTTTAAGCAGTGTTTCTGGCATTGTGGACCCCACTGAACCAGCTGGAGGGATTGCCAGTCAAATTGGGGTCCATATGTTTGAAGCCAAGGGAGGCCCAGTATAACTGGATGTGTAGAATGTTTCGAGACTTACAAGGATATTTCTTTCTCGTGGAGGGTACCCACGGTGAGGCTGGAGGCCACCATGCAATGCGTGATACGGCTGGGAAGATGTTCCCCTTGGATAGATGTGATGCGGATAGGCACCTCTAGGAGTTGCACGGGAATTTTCAAGAGGTTGACGATGTCATTCTTGATGAAACTGCCACTTGCTCCGGTGTCAATGAGGGCAGTGGTGGCGAAGGAACGGGATTCCATGGAGAGGGAAACTGGTAATAACAGTTGGGGGTCGGTGACAGTAGCACCCAAGCTCGGGACCCCCGCCAGGCCTAGGCCTTGAAGTTTTCCGGACGGACCGGATAGGACTGCCTCAGGTGTCCAGAAGCACCACAGTATAGACAGAGGCTCTGCTTCATGCTCTTCGGGAGACAACTGCCCACGGTTGACTTGGATGGGTTCCTTGGTAGAAGGAGGTGGTGCCGGTAGAGCCTTCAACTGAGGGCTTGGGGCACGCATTGGGCGTTGAGCAGGAGACCGGAATGTCTTCACTTCATGGTACCGTTGGCAGAGGCGATGGTCAATTTTCCCAGCGAGGGAAATCAGGTCCTCTAGAAACATAGGAATCTCGCGGACTGCAAGCTCGTCTTTGAGAGCGGGAGATAAACCTTCTAGGTAGAGTGCCTGGAGGCAATCCTCATGCCATTCCAGTTCCATGGCCAGTGTCCAAAACTCCACCATAAACTCGGAGAGGGATCTTGAGCCTTGACAGAGGTGGAGAAGGTGATGACCAGCAACCGCCGGACGACCAGGATCTTCAAAGGTCCGCTTGAAGGCGGTAATGAACTGGGACAGTTGTGTGAGGATGGGGTCAGAACGCTCCCAAAGTGGAGAAGCCCATGCTAGGGCCTTCCCTTCTAGGCATGAGAGGATGAAAGTGATTTTCGAAGATTCCCTCAGGAACAGGGACGGCTGAAGGGCAAATTGCATGAAGCACTGATTGAGGAAGTCTCGGCAGAGGCGTGGATCCCCATTGAAATGAGGAGAAGCTGGCAATGCCAGTGATGCTCTTGGTAGCAGGGCAAAATTTATGCCCACAGGATTGGCCATTACTGCATCCTACATTTGAGAGTGGAGTTCTTCCACTGAAGTTGCTAGAGTCTCTATGGCCCGTTTTTGCTCTTGAATAGTTGCAGCCAGACCCGGGATGGTCCGTATGGCGGGAGACTCCACCGAGTCCATGGCCTTGGCAATCTGTTGCGCCAGGAGGTGGACCCTTGGCCTAGTGCAGGATTGGTAGGCTCCCTGTCAGACCCAGAGAGCGCCTACCACCAGGAGGCGGAGCACAGGAGAAGACAGAGGCTAGCTGGAGCTTCACCACTAGCAACCCAGGGTTCCCTCTGGTTGAGCCCTTGGTTACCCGGGCCACCTGGTCTTAGGTGGGCCTTGCAAGATCTCCTTAAGAGAAAGTTCAGGGGTGTGCCCACCACGATCAAGGGTGCGCGGTCGATGTTCAGGCTAGAAGTCAGAGGTGCCAGAGAAGGCCAGAAAAGAGTCTCTGAATGTATGGCAAGGATCAAGGCCAGAGTCAAGGTAGCGTAGTCAGCCAAAACAGGGGTCAATACCAGTAGTCAGTCCGTGGGTAGTCAGCCAAAGCAGGGGTCAGGTTCCAGGCAGACGTGGTCAGAGGTCAGGCAGAGATCGATTCCAGGCAGCGTGAAGACGTGATCAGCAGTCAGGCAGAGGTCGGTTCCAGGCAGTGTGCAGATGTGGTCGAGGAAACAGGCAAAGGTCAAATCCAGGCGACAATCAACGTAGTCAAGAACAGGCAGAGGTCAGTACCGAATAGTCAGTCCAAGAGGTACTACCTGGGGAGATGCAGGAACAGGAGGACACAGGAACAGAAGGATGCTGGAACAGGACTGGAACGAGACTGAAACAGGACTGGAACAAGGCTGGAACAAAGACTGAAACAGGACTGGAACAAGGCTGAAACAAAGACTGGAAACGTAGAGGCAAACTAGAAATCACACATGATCGACCCGATTGCCAAGGCGAGGAAGTACAGGCAGGCACTTCCTCTTATACAGCGTTCAATCAGGGCGTGCCGCGGAGCTGGGATCCACCCCTGGCCCTTTAAGGGACCGGGCGGTCTGCGCGCACGCATCTAGGGGCAGGGCCAACGCTACGGAGGACGCCAAACCCCACAGTGAGGCCTGCCTGGAGGTGGAAGGCCCGGCGACCGCCGCCGTGGGACACCTAGGCCTGGCTGTACTTGTGGCTGCAGCTGGGGAGGACGACCCAGGACCCATTGAGAACTTAGAAAGGTGAGCAGGCCCGGGCGTGGGCCAAGCGTGGACGAGATGCTCAACAGTCTGATGTTCTACAACAAGTTAATGCAATTCGGAAATCCTTGAATCAATTATTATATCAAAGAAAAATAGTACGCATTATGCATTTCAATAGTGTTATGTTTAGACAAGGCAATAAAGCTGGTAAGCTTTTAGCACATATGGTTAAAAATATTAAACCTAAATATTATATTACATCATTAAAAGACAGCGTACGTAATTTTCATACTACTACTGAAGGTTCACTGAAATTATGCTAGATTTCTGTCGAAATCTTTATTCAGGGAATCCCAGAGGTGAGGAGGAATGAGAAAGATTTTTTTTAGAGATTTGAGCTTACCATGCATATCCAAACTACAGGAACAAATGTTGGGTAGACCTATCTCCATTTCTGAAATTCTTACCACTATCAACACTACTATTAACCAAAGCACAGGGCTCAGATGGGTTTCAGGCAGAATTTTACAAACTTCTGCATGAGGAAGTAGTGCACCTATTGCTTCAAATGTATAATGGATGCTTACAGTTTGGTGGTTTTTCTTCTGATAAGAATCATGCACAGATTGTTGTATTTCCAAAGCCTGGGAAAGACTTAATGACAACGGGCTCCTATAGACCAATAACCTTGATAAATGTAGACCTTAAAATGTTATCCTCTATTCTAGCCAGAAGACTGAACCCCATTGTACCGGCTCTAGTAGCTGATGATCAAACGTGGTTTTTCAAAGGTAGACATGGAGTGACGAATGTTCGGAAACTATTGGAAGCTATTAGTTCTGGGGAAACCTGCAACCCACAAGGTCTAATCATCAGCTTAGACACTGAAAAGGCCTTTGATAATGTCCAATGGCCCTATATGTTTTGGCTGTTAAATAAGTATGGACTGCTGGACTCCTTTGTTCAATTGATCCGCTTACTATGTACATTGCCAAAAGTGAGTATATTGATCAATAGTGTGGTATCTCAGTCATTTTTGCTAAATGGCAGCACTTGCCAAGGATGTCTATTATCACCTATTATCACCATTGCTGCATATCCTTACAGTGGATCTGCTTGTTTGCAGATGACATGCTTCTGTTGCCACATAACCCCATAAGTTCTCTTGATATATGTTTGTGTTTAATTAACCAATCTGGCACATTTGCTGACTTAAAATTCAACTTTGCCAAATTGAAAGCACTGTACACAACAATATTTTCAAAATATGGAAACTTAATGGTCTGGCTAATATGGAAAATTTTTATTGTGAAAAGCAAGGTGGTATTTTTACTTTTGAGCAGCCTTATTCACACCATAGTTTAACATCTCGCCAATTTAATATGTATTTACAAGTCAGGCATTATTTTGTTAGTATACAGGCACAGATGTCAAGTTAGTCTGCTCAAGACTCATTGGTGATAATTATTAAAGATATCAAAAAATATAGTAACACATTGTCTTTCTGGTACAACCTACATTTTCAGAGAGAGGCTTCACACATGTTTTCCTCCCTGGCACAACACTGGACAACAGAAATGGGTATAAATATTTCAGAGAAAAATATGGTGGCTTGTTTTGACACACCCTTCAAAATGTCGATTAATGCCAAGTTTTAAGAACTACAGTTTAAGTTATTACATAGGACCTATATAGATATGGCCAAAACATATAAAATGAAAATCCTAGATACTGATCTTTGTATTAAATGTTGTATGCATAAAGGGACATATCTTCATATTCGGATTCTTTGCCCATCATTATTCATGTTCTAGGAGACAGTGCTAGATCTAATTGAAAATGTTATACATCATAAACCACCTTTTTGTGGTGAATTTCTGTTATTAGACTCATTAAAATGGTTTCCGAAGGTTTCTAAGCATCAGTCCAAAAGCATTTGTATCCTGGTCCTGTTGGCAAAAGCTTGTATATTATCTCATTGGATCTCCCTTCAGAGTCCTTCAAAGAAGTTATGGTATCAAAAACTTGCAGAATGAATGCAGGTTGAAAGACTGGACACAATTTTTTGAACAGGATAAAGTATAAGGATTATATTAATCTTTGGATGACTACTTATGATCTATTACCAGTCTCGCTATAAAATTATATGAAGATTGGGAGGGGTTCCTCAAATTGGTGATATAGTTTATAAATATGGTTGATAAGATAATTAGTCTTGTTTCCCTGTACCAACCTATTTGATTGTTATAATCATGAGAATACTTGGATCACTGGATATGACTGAGAAGTGGTGTGTGAATGGTGTATGAATGGAGATGGATGTGGTGTCTGTTCCTAAAGGTTTCTATAAAACTCAAATGGGAGTATTGTACTATGGTCATTGTTGGTATGTTATCTTTGAAGTTTTATCTCTCATGTTGTTTGGATATATAAACTGCACTATGATGTTTCTTATGGCCCACTTTGTATTTTTGTGCTATTGTATTCTACCCATATGGATAAATAAAGAAATTTCAAAAGAAAGAAATGCTCCCCATTCCACACACAGGACCCCAGAGGCAGGCTGAGCTTCAGATTCTCAATGCGTGGATGAGACGGTGAGAAAAGATGGTTTTAGATTTGCTAGGAAATGAGGAACATTCTGAGGAAGGAGGAGCCTTTATCAATGGGATGGGCTTCACCTTAACCAGAGTAGAACCAGGCTGCTGGCACTAACATTTAAAAGGAGAAAGAGGAGCTTTTGGTATAAGTGAAAGATAAATACTTCAATAAATAAATAAATGACGGAAAGCCGACAATCACTCAGAAATGCATAGTTCAGAGGGATGTATTTTCCAAAGATACCTGCAAAACAGGGAAGTTAGACTAACCCAGTAGAGAGGTTGTGTTTAAGGCTGAAGTGGCCCAGATAGACATAGACAAAGAGCACCCAGATGTGAATGACTCTAAACTCCCTGTATCATTTGCTAACAAGCAGGTTGTGAATTCAAAGAGAAATGAAAGAACAAATTAAAACATATTTTAAAATGTCTATATATGAGTGCCAGAAGTCTGAAAAGTAAGATTGGTGAGTTAGAATGTATGGTATTTTACAATGATTTTTTATGTATTTAGATTTTTATATTCTACTTTTTGCAGTACTTCAAAGCGGATTACATTCAGGTACTGTAGGCATTTCAGAGACATGGTGAAAAGAGAATAACCAATGGGACACTGTGATACCAGGCAGATCAAATTGGTGGCGGGGTGGCTCTGTATATAAAAGATGGCATAGAATCAAGCATGATAAAAATCCTGGGGGAAACAAAATACATTGTGAAATCCTTATGGATAGAAATTCCATATGTGACTGCTAAGAGTGTTGCAGAGGGAGTATACTACCAGACACCTGGCAAAAATGAACATTCAGACTGTGAAACGCTAGCTGAATTTAAAAAAGCAACATAATAATAATGGGAGATGCCAATTACCCCAGTATTGATAAGGTCAATGTCTCATCAGGACATGCCAGAGAGATTACATTTCTAGATGCTATCAATGACTGCTTCATGGAGCAGCTGGTCCTAGAACTGATGACAGAGGAAGTTACTTTAGTTCTAGTCCTCAGTGGAACACACAACCTAGTACAAGGGATTACTGTAATGGGGCTGCTAAGCAATATCCATATAGCACAAATCAGAGATGTCTAAATACTTACCAAAAAATAAAAAATATATACAAAATGTATTGCAACAGCTTCATGAAGATTGAAAATGCCTAACACAAAATATATAATACATAGCTCAGTTTGAACAATATGTAATGAATAACACTATCTCACAATTTTAACAATATGCAAAAAATATTCAGTGGACAATGACACTATCTCATAGTATACAATAAACCCTATTACATCATGATTTCTCATCCATCAACCTGCTAAAAACCAACCTCACTCAAACTATAACCTACCCCATTCATACTAAACCCCATTCATACATATAAAATTTCAAAGGCTCCCTGTACTCTTAGAACCCCAAAACACATCAATTCTCCGCCCCCCCCCCATGCTTTTTTTTTTTTTTTTTTTAACAAGGGATCCCTGTTTCACCCTACCAGGCTTACTCATGGGGCAATTACTCTACAATAAACAAAATCAACACCCTTCCATTATACTCCAAAAATGTAAAATACCACAACGACCCCAAATGTTTCTAAAAACATAACCATTACCACAAAAGATTTCTTGTTCCATACTATAGAGCCAAACAATCAGCGTCACGGCTAAAAACTTTTCAATTCATTGATTTGTTCTTCACACCATATCTATGAAGCAAACAAAATGTAAATTCAATTTAATATTTAAATCTACACAAATATATCTTTCTTCAAATTTTAACTATTACAGCTTATCTAAGCACAGATCAGGGAAACTGCCACTTCACAAACATCCTTGCCGAGATGACTGAAAAACGCTACCATCAACGTCATAACGTTTGCGTATCTCACGTATTACTGCACATACATTTAAATTCACCGACCCAATCAGAAACCAGAACATAAAATCACATGAATGCCAACCACTCTATCTCACTATTGAGACCGAGTAGTATCAAAAGTATGCCAATTACAAATTAAGCATTGTTCACATTGATGCAGTCTGCGAGAAACATCCCCTCCACGTGTCCCATATAATTGTTTAATAACAAAAGGTTTAACATCTTCAAGCACATGTGATATCAAATTCCAATGGGCTCAAGAGGGATATTCTCCTTGATGTTTGAATACAGCTTTTATGTTCAATAATTCTCTACCTGATCTCCCTCTTAGTTTGCCCTATGTAAATATATGAACATGGACATATTATGGCGTATATAATGTATTTAGATTTACAAGAATAAAGGCCAGGCCAAGAGTATGGATAAGGTAAATTCTTATGGGCAAACTGTTGAACGATCAACACATTATCATAAACCGAAACTTCATCACATTTAATATGTCCCCTATCTCCATTGTAATCACACCATCACACTGTATGTGAGAAACGCTACTACCTCTAACCAATCTACTCTTCAAATTCTGACCTTTCTTGGCGGCAAAAATAGGTTTTTCTGAAAATGATGACAATGATCCCAAAACTGCCCAGTGTTTCAAAACACTCAGTTTCACGGCTGTCATCCATGCTGAGGGGCCGATGCAAAAAAAAAGCGTGGAAAGCGGGCGCTGAAAAGTCAGCGCCCGCTTTCTTAATGCACACATGGTGCCCACAAGGGGGGCATAATGCTATATTGTAATTAGGGGGTCGCGTTAGTAAGGAGGGGCTAGGATTGCTTGCGCACCCCTAGTGCCTCCTTGCTAACATGAACCCGCGGCAGCTGCCAGTCACGAAAACCGATGTCGGTAAACCTCGGCATCGGTTTTCATAACCGGCCGTCTGCCAGTAATGAAAATGGCGTCGGTCTTCCTAACTTGGCGATCTGCCAAGGTATTTTTTTTTTCCTTTACTTAAAAAGTACAGAAAAGCAGTTTTTTCTGCTTTTCTGTACTTCTTTTACATGCGCTCAACTATTAACGCCTGCTCCAGGCAGGCGTTAATAACCGAGAGCTAAATGTGTGCCTGAGACGCACACTTTTTTTTTTAGAATGCGGAGTGAATGAGTAATGGCCTCTGCGTCGGACGTGCATTAAATAGGTGCTAATCCCCCTATTGCATTAGTATGTGTACTGGAAGGACGCATGTTATTGTAATGTTGTGGAAATCTCAAGACGAACAAGGGAAAATTAAAAACTCTGTCCTACACATATTCTGGAAGATGTCTGAGACTCACACAGAGGAACTGGCAGGCATTCGTATCAGAAATGATCACCCTGGCATTCATTTGTGAGACTTTAACACAACATGAGTCATGTGTGGACTATCTTGGGTATATTTCCCAATCACAGAGCTTTAGTACTCTGAAGAGGAGGAAGGAAGAGGGGGCTGGTACTTGGTCACGTCACAGCACTCCTAACTCTCTTAGGAGAAATTTTAATGTGAACTCGGGATAAGAGGGGATAAGAGGGGGGCAGGTGGGGAAAAAGGAGGGATTGGGATGCTGGGAGGCAGGATAGATAAGAGTTATAGGATGGGGATCGATGGGAATTTGGGAATGAGCTGGGAGCCCATATCAAGTAAGAGAGCAGCAGGGGAGAAGACGTTAGGGGAGTTGGTGTCTAGGCTGGGAGACACCGGCTCATAAGAAGGTGGATTATATTCCGAGATTTAAGATGGTAATTGCTGGGTTGTGATGCACACCATTAGAATAATTACATGTAATGTCAGTGGTATAGGATTGGTGGTTAAAAGTTACAAACTGTTACAGGCTATAAAGAGATTTAAGACAGATATAGCATTTTTGAAAGAGACAAAATTATCAGAAGAGGAAAATAACAAATTGTGCATGCAGTGGGTGGGGCAGGTTTATTCTGCTGCTTTGTACAACATAGAGCAGAGGTGGCCATTTTAGTTAAGCGCTCTATCCCATTTCGGATGGAAAAAATTGTTCGGGATCCCATGGGGAGATTTATGTTGAGGGTTTAATTTATGGCTCACAATTTAAATTGCTAAATAGAGCATTTATCTCACAACACCAAGTTTTAAGCGCACACATTGTGGATACAGATCTCTGCATTAAATGTTCTGCTGTGGTGGGTACTTTAGGCCACTCTTTTTGGTCAGATCCCAAGATATTTTGGAGAAAAGTGTTCTCATATATGGAGATCACCTCTCTGACATGGATGTTTGGTGCCCAGTCACTCTGTTTAGTGAAGTTTAGCCAACATCTTTTTGCTCTATCACACAGAGAGACTGGATGAGGAAGGTTTTGTTATTGGCGTAACAAACCATTTTACATTTCTGGCAATGACCAGAACTTCCTTCCGTAGAGTTCTGGCGGAATAAAATACATTATTTGCTTGTAATGTAACAATTGTCTTGTAAGATGTTACACCCTCATAGGAAAAAGGCTACCCTAGATTTGTGGCTCACTTATATTACAACGCTTCTTCATAACATTCATAGTCAGGTATTGAATGATTTCTAAATTGGTTTAAGAACTGTATCATTTGGACAGATTAGGGTTGGGGGGATGGGTAGGGAGGGGATAGGATGGGGAAGAGGCTTTGTTTGACTCTGTACTATGAATGATTGTTATATAGTCTGGAAAATGTAGTAGAGTTACACAAAAGGGCATCATTAAAAAAATGGAAAACAGAAACCAAAGGAAGTATATAGACAAGAGTATAAGCACCAGAAAGTTAGATGTAAAACAGTAGTTAGACAGGCTAAGACAGACTTTGAGAAAATGCTTGCCAGTTAATAATAAAAACATTTTCAAATACATTTGAAGCAAAAAGCCTGTGAGGGAGTCAGCTGGGCTGCAAGATGAATGAGGAACAAAAAACAGGGAAGATTATTAAGAATTAGCAGAAAAACTGAATTAATTCTTTGCTTTGTCTTTACAGAGGAGGATGTTGGGAACATACCCACACCTGAAATATTCTTTAAGGGTGGAGAATCTGTGTAACTAAAACAAACATCTGTGACAATGGAGGTTTTAATATATCTGTTGTGCTGGAAGTGGACCCTTGGCCTGGTGCAGGATTGATATGGCCCTCTGGTCGGCGCCTGCCGCCAGGAGGCAGAGCACACAAGGAGGCAGAGGCTAGCTGGAGCTTCGCCAATAACCGTCCGGGGTTTCCGCAGGTTGAGCCCTTGGGTACTCAGACCGCCTGGACTTAGGTGGGCCTCAGATTGTCTCCCGGAGAGGTAGCAGAGGGGTGTGCCCACCACGAGCAAGGGTGTGTGGCTAATGCAGAGAGGATGGACCAGACCCGAACTGGAAGCTCTGGAGACCTCAGGGAGGTAACAGTTCAGGAAGGTTCTCTGGGTGAGGCAGGCGGTGCCTGCGGATGTAGTCAGGTGAAGGCCGCGGGTGGATTTCAAGCGGGTTGGTCTGGTAGCCACAGTGGGCCAGAAGAGAGTGTCTGAGTGAAGCGCAAGGGTCAGAGCCAGAGTATCAGTCCAGAAGTGGTCAGCCAAAGCAGGGTCAAATACAGAGTGTAGTCAAGGCAGGCAAGGGTAGGTTCCAGGCAGCAGACGAAGAGAATGGTCAGGCAGGCAGAGATCAATACCAGAGATCAGTCCTAGGAGGTATTACCTGAATAAGGATACAGGAACACACAGAGACACTGGAACAAGGAGACACTGGAGACACTGGAGCAAGGAGAAATTGGAACAAGGATTAGGCAAGCTTACTACACCACGGTGTCGACCCGATTGCCAAGGCGAGGTCCTGAGGACAGGGCCTCGCTACATATAGGGCTTTCAAGTGTTCTGCGCCCCCATCGGTGTTCCCGTGCTTGGCTCTTTAAATCGGCACACGTCGGCCGTGCGCGCCTAGGGGCGGGGCTGAGGCAGCCGAAGACGTGGAGCACCAACGGGAGCTCTACTGCGAGGTCTGCGGCATGAAGGAAGCTAGAGAGGGCCGTGGTGAACGACGGAACGACGGGACGGCGGGACTGGCAACAGCGGCGACACCGGAGCTAGTTGAAGGCAGCGCAAGGTGAGCAGGCCTGGTCGCGGCACCCACGCGACCGGGATGCACAACAGTACCCCCCCTTCTTGGCCTCCCCCTTACCAGTCTAGGTTTTTCTGGATGATTTTATTTTATTTATTTATTTAACATTTTTATATACCGAAATTCATGTAGCAAAGTTACATATCAATTCGGTTTACATTATAACATTAAACAGGCATGACCAAATGCAATGCAATTACATCGAACAGGAGAATAAACTTGATCTCGGTGGTCCAAGTCCAAGAGCAGGTTTTTGTCAAAAATATGGTGAGAGGGCTCCCAGGAATTTTCTTCTGGGCCAAAGCCCTCCCACAACAGGAGGTACTCGACGGCGTCGGACGTCCAGGACTTCTTTGACTTGTAAGGTGTTTTCAGGTTCTGCTGAATGTTGTGTAGGTGGAGGCCTTCGGGAATGCCAGAATAGGACCAATGGTTTAAGTAGCGACACGTGGAATGTGTTCTGAATTCCCATGGAAGCTGGAAGCTTTAGCTGGTAGGTGACTGCTCCTATGTGTCGAAGGATGGGAAATGGACCAATAAATTTAGGAGCTAGCCGCTGGGAAGGTAATCATAACTGGATGTGCTTAGTACTAAGCCAGACTTTTGTCCAGGCAGGAACAGAGGCGCGGTCCGACGATGGGTGTCGGTGAAGAATTTGGCCCGATCAGCTGCTTGGCAAAGCCACTCCCTTACTTGGTTCCAGAGCCGGCATATGGTTTGCGCTGTAGATTGAGCTGCAGGTGAGGGTACACTGAGTAGAACCGGCAGGGGTAGGCGCGGTTGCCAGCCAAAGACTACAGTAGAGGCAATATGGGTATTATGGGTAGTTCTGCCCATGGCAGGTCAGCCCAGTTATCTTCTTGGTCGTTGACATATGATCGCAGGAAGGTTTTCAAAGAACGATTAGTCCTCTCAGCCTGGCCATTTGCTTGCGGATGATAGGCTGATGTTAAGTTTAATGTAATATTGAACTTTTTACAGAGAGACTTCCAATATTTAGCGGCAAATTGAGGGCCAAGATCGGAGACAATTTCTTGTGGTAGTCCATGGAAATGAAATACGTAGGTTAAGAAGAGTCGAGCTAGCTCTGGAGCTGATGGGAGTCCAGGTAAGGGGACAAAGTGGGCCATTTTTGAGAAGCGGTCAATGATGACCCAGATTACAGTATTTCCTTTTGAAGGAGGTAGATCCACGATGAAATCTGTGAAGAGACTTGACCAGGGTTCGGTGGGCACAGGAAGTGGTTGAAGAAGCCCCCATGGATGGCCAGTCGGGGGGATTTGCTGTGCGCAAACCGGACAGGAGTCCACGTATTCTCAGGAGTCCTTTGTCATACCAGGCTATCAATAGTGCCTTCGGAGCATCTCGAGAGTTCGGGCTCGGCCGGGGTGACCGGCCAGCTTGGAATCGTAAGCCCAACGCAGAACGCATTCACGGAGATGGCGGGGGACTACAGTCTTCCCGGCTGGTACTGTGGTGGTAACTGCAATTGATATGCCTGGGAGTCTCGGGTATGACGGAGCGAGAGAGCGCATCTGCATGGAGGTTTTTCGCTGCTGGCCGATAGCGGAGCTTGAAGTTGAAGCGCTCAAAGAACAGGGCCCAGCGGGCTTGTCTTGGGTTAAGTAACTGGTCCTCTTTTAGGTGTTCCAGATTTTTATGGTCGTTAAATATTGTGAATTTGTGCTGCTCCCCTTCAAGCCAGGGACGCCATTCCTGGAGGGGAAGTTTCACTGCGAGGAGTTTGCGATCTCTATGGTATAATTCTGTTCTGTGTGAATAGAAAGAACATGGAACTAGGGTTCCCTTGGTGGAGTATTGACTCAAGACCGCTCCTGCTCCAATGGCGGATGCATCAACTTCAACTATGAAGGGGCGGTTAGGATCCGGGTAACGTAGACAGAGCTGGTAAAGAAGGCCTCTTTCAAGGCGTGGCAGGCTGATTGGGCCTTGAAGCTCCAGACTCGAAGGTCACATCCCTTCCTTGTCATAGCGGTGAGTGGAGCGGCCAACGTGGAGTAATTGGTGAGGAAGTTTCAATAGTAATTTGAATCCAAGGAATCTTTGTAGGGCTTGGAGACCCACTGGTTGAGGCCAATCTCGAATACCCTGGAGTTTGTCAGGATCCAATGTGAACCCATGGCTGGAGATGATGTAGCCTAGGAAAGGGAGACTGGATTGCTCAAAAATGCACTTCTCCAATTTAGCATAGAGATGATGGTCTCTAAGGCATTGGAGGACTGTTTGAACATGGGAATGATGAGACTTCAGGTCTTTGGAGAAGATTAATATATAGTCCAGATACACTACGACAAATGAGTACAAAAGGTCATGGAAAATCTCGTTCCATTAGCCACTAAAAGACTGCAGGGGCGTTACAAAGCCCGAAGGGCATTACTACATAATCATAGTGACCGTCCCTTGTGTTGAAGGCAGTTTTCCAGATGTCTTCCGGTTGAATCTGTACTAGGTTATATGCCCCCCGTAGATCTAGTTTATTAAAGATTTGTGCGCCCTGTAGGCGGTCGAACAGTTCACTGATAAGTGGTAGTGGGTACCGGTCCTTACGGGTTACTGCATTCAAACCTCTGTAGTCTATGCATGGTCTTAAACTGCCATCCTTCTTCTTTAAAAAGAAGAACCCAGCGCCTGCCGGGGAAGTAGAGGGTCTTATGAACCCTTTGGTCAAATTTTCCTTAATGTATGTTGACATCGCTTGGGTTTCTGGGAGTGACAGAGGATAGATTCTGCCCTTGGGAGGCATGGTTCCAGGTAGGAGTTCTATGGGGCAATTAAACTTCTAGAGTGGAGGCAGGATATCGGCATTTTGTTTGGAGAACTTGTCTTTAAATTCTGAGTATGGAGCAGGTAACCCAGGAAGGGTTGTAGAGCTTAGAACTGTCACAGATGGAGACACTTGCCGTAAACAGCGAGTCTGACATCGAGGGTCCCTCTGGGTGAGTTGCAGGGATTGCCAGTTGAAGTGGGGTTCATGTAACTGAAGCCAAGGAAGTCCAAGGACTATGGAGTGTGTTGATCATTTCAAGATCAGGAGGGAGATCTCCTCATCATGGAGGATCCCAACAGTGAGGCGAATGGCCAAGGTATGGTGAGTGATCCGATCAGGGAGATGTTCTCCTTGAATTGAGGTGATACATAATGGTACCTCCAGTGGTTGGACTGGTAGCTGAAGAAGCTTGACGATTTCTTCCATAATGAAATTTCCACTCGCCCCAGTGTCCATGAGGGCGGTGGTGGCAAATAGATGTGATTCTCTAGGGAGATTGGCAGCAACAGTTGAGGGCCAGAAACTGTAGCACCCAAGCTTGGGACCCTCGCTGGGCTCAGGCTTTGGAGTTTCCTGAACGCATAGGGCGTCTGAAGAAGATGTCTGGAACTGCTGCAATATAAGCAGATTTTCTACGTCGGAGACGTTCCTCTGGAGTCAGGTGGCTGCGGTTGATCTGCAAGGCTCCTCGGGAGGTTGAGGAGCTGCTGGTAAGGCCTTCAACTGACGACTCACTGAATGGGGTGGTTGTAGGGCAGGAGGTCGAAGGACCTTTACCTTCTGATGCCGTTGTCGAAGGCGGTAGTCGATTCTACCGACCAGAGAGATCAGGTCTTCCAGAGATACGAGGATCTCGCGGGTGGCTAGTTCATCCTTAAGGGCTGGAGACAGTCCCTCGAGGTACTGTGCCCGCAGGCAGTCTTCTTGCCAACCCAACTCAGTTGCTAGAGGTCTAAACTCCACTGTATATTCAGCGAGCAAGTGCGAGCCTTGACGGAGGTGGAATAGGTGGTGGCCAGCGACCACCTGTCGGCCTGGATCCTCAAAGGTGCGTCAGAAGACAGAGATGAACTGAGGGAGCTGGTGAAGAATTGAGTCGGAAAACTCCCAGAGTGGGGAAGCCCATGCCAGGGCCTTCCCCTTAAGATGCAAGAGGATGAATGTGATTTTTGTTGCCTCATCGGGAAATAGCGAGGGTTGCAGTGAGAACTGCATATAACATTGGTTTATGAAGCCTCGACAGAGGCAAGGATCCCCATTGAAACGGGGTGGAGCTGGGAGGGCCAGCGATGCCCGTGATGGCGAGGTATGAGCAAGGACCCCTGGGATGGACATGGCAGATTCCAATTGAGAACGCTTCTTTTCCACAGAGGAAGCCAACTCTTCCATGATCCGTTGATTTTCTCAACACGATTGACCAGACCAGGGATGTCCTGCAAGGCAGGAGACTCCGCTGAGTCCATGGCCTTGGCAACCTGTTGCGCTGGAGGTGCACCCTTGGCCTGGTGCAGGATTGGTATGGCCCTCTGGTCAGACCCAGAGAGCGCCTGCCACCAGGAGGCGGAGCACACGAGGAGACAGAGGCTAGCTGGAGCTTCGCCAATAACAGTCTGAGGTTTCCGCAGGTTGAGCCCTTGGGTACCTGGACCGCCTGGACTTAGGTGGGTCTCAGATGGTCTCACAGAGAGGTAGCAGAGGGGTATGCCCACCATGAGCAAGGGCGTGTGGCTAATGCAGAGAGGATGGACTAGACCCGAACTGGAAGCTCCGGAAATCTCAAGGAGGTAACAATTCAGGAAGGTTCTCCGGGTGACGCAGGCGACGCCTGCGGGTGGATTCCAAGTAGGTTGATCTGGTAGCCACAGTAGGCCAGAAGAGAGTGTCTGAGTGAAGCGCAAGGGTCAGAACCAGAGTATCAGTCCAGAAGTGGTCAGCCGAAGCAGGGGTCAAATACCAAGGTCAATCCAAGCATAGTCAAGGCAGGTGAGGGTCAGTTCCAGGCAGCAGACGAAGAGAGTGGTCAGGCAGGCAGTGGTCAGTTCCAGGCAGCAAAGAGAATGGTCAGGCAGGCAGTAGTCAGTTCCAGGCAGCAGACAAAAAGAATGGTCAGGCAGGCAGTGGTCAATTCCAGGCAGCAGACAAGAGAATGGTCAGGCAGGCAGAGGTCAGTACCAGAGATCAGTCCAAGGAGGAACTACCTGAATAAGGATACAGGAACACATGGAGACGCTGGAACAAAGAGACACTGGAACAAGGATTTGGCAAGCTTACTACACCACGGTGTCAACCCGATTGCCAAGGCGAGGTCCTGGGAACAGGGCCTCGCTATATATAGGGCTTTCAAATGATGTCATCAATCTATGCCCCCATCGGTGTTCCCGCACTTGGCCCTTTAAATTGGAGCACGTCGGCCGTGCGCGCGCCTATGGATAGGGCCGAGGCGGCCGAAGACGCGGAGCCCCAACGGGAGCTCTGCTGCAAGGCCTGTGTCGTGGAGGAAGCCAGAGAGGGCCGTGGTGAACGATGGGGACGGCAGGAGCTGGCAGCAGCGGTGAGACCTGAGCTAGTTGAGGGCAGCGCAAGGTGAGCAGGCCCGGTCGCGGCACCCACGCGGTTGGAATGCGCAACAATATCAGACTGGCAAACTAAAAAGTAAAAACTCGCTGGGTTTGGATGGCATATTCCCCAGAGTTTTAAATGAATTGAAACATGAAATCATTAACCTGTTACTAACCTTTCATTTAAATCAGCCACGATTCCTAAAGACTGTAAGGTGGTCAATATAACACCTATTTTTAAAAAGGGCTCCGGGATGATATGGGAAATTATAGACCAATGAGCCTGACAGTCGGTACTAGTCAAAATAGTAGAAACCATTCTTAAAATCAAAATCACTGGCCATACAGATACACATGGCTTAATGGAGAAGGCTCAACATAGTTTTAACAAGCGGCGGTCTTATCTTACTAATCTTTTAGAATTTTTTGACGGTGTAAATAAATATGTAGAAAAAGGTGAACTGGTTGACATAATATATTTGGATTTTCAGAAGGCATCTGACAAACTCCCCCACGTGTTGGGTTCTGTATTAGGAGTTACCACTCAGGAAAAGGATGGATGGGTAATACATTGAAATCCTTGGCTCAGTGTAAGGCAGAGGTAAAAAAAAAAACACAAATTGAATGTTGGGAAATATCCAAAAAGGAATAGAGAATAAAACAAAAAATATCATATTGCTTCTGTATCAAGCCACACCTTGAGTAATGTCCTCCATTCAGCGCACTATCAAGCTATGGAATCTGTTGCCAGAGGACATGGTCAAGGTGACCAGCACAGTGAGGTTCAAAAGAGGTTTGGACAAGTTTCTGGAGGAGAAGTCTATGTGACAGATTGTACAACAACTCCTTCAGTCTGCCTTAAGGAGCCTGGTTCAAGGTTTTAACCCAGTCCTCCTTAAGGCAGAATGCCACAGATTCTGGGGAAGGGAGGTTTCCTTCACACTACCATAAGAACCCAGGCCTGGAAAGGCTTGGGGAAGCCCCAGGGAACTGGTAGGACCTCACGATATACCCATTCATCTGTTAGTTGTGCCTGACGCAAGGTGAGCTACTAACTTGATTCTTGTATTTTTGAAGCACTGTAAATAAATACCTGTGCCATAACTAAGCTGGTCCAGTCTTATTGTATTTCTGCATCATTCCTGCAGCCACAGCAAGCTCAAATAAACTACAGTCCATAAGACAGGTAGACTAAAGAAATCTATTGCTATCCCTGGGAGTAACAGGAATTAGATCTACTTTATGGGATCTGCCAGGAATTTGTGACCTGGATTGGCTACTGTCAGCGACAGGATGCTGGGCTCGAGCGACCTTAGTCTGACCCAGTATGGCAAATATTATGTTCTTAAGTCCAGGGTCCACCACGATTTGACAATCACAATTCATTATGCTGATAAAATTAGAGGTGAGCGCGGCCTGGTGGCTTAGTGGCAGTGTCCATACAGAAGGTCCCTTGTTCAATCTCCAAGTGGATCTTCCACATCCCAGGTCAGCTGTGGCTGGGGATGCTGGCAAAGGCAGCAGTTCATGGGACCTGGAGATCTTCATTAAGGGCAACAGCCAGTAGAATGACTTAGAGCTCATGATAGAGGGTTCGTGAAGGATCTCTGGTGCATGGCTCCCAACATCTGGGCTGTTTCTGCAATGATCAAACTAAGAATAGTGGGAGGCAAAATCTCCAGTAGTTGTTAATGAATGCTCTGATGCCAGGGTCCAAGCACCAGTTCCAACTGAGCTTAAAGAAAAAGGACGAACTACCAGCTAAATAACAAAGTTTTGATGAATTATTAGAGAGGTTTTGAAATGTGCACCTATACATCACATGTATGTAAATCAGTGGCTGATATGATTATTAAATTATGTTCTATAATGCAAGAACAATGCCTTAATGCTTTGAAGTTAATATCAAGTGAGAACTATATTTTGAAGCCAATCAACTTTACCGATATCACTGATAAATTTGAAAAATAAAAGCCAGAGAAAAGTTGTGAATACAATAATAAAACTTAAAGCACATAATAATGAACCAGATTTTTAATAATATATATCTACCATCTACCACACAATAAAAGGCAAATTCTTTGGGACCATGAACTGAGGGTGTTGTGTTTATTTATGTGATCGACCGGAGTTAAATGTGTGTCCATCCGTCCGTCCCCACCAGAGGGTCTTGGGGATTATTTCTGCCACTACCCCCAATGAACAAGAATCCGCACTTGTATCATGTTAAAGAGTTGAGCCAGGATTACACATTATTTTAAAACAATGCCCAAACTCTGAGAAAAGCTTGTTTTCGGTGTTTGAGAGTAACCATTCAAAATCATCCTCATTGGGAGAACTTTTTTTTTTATTAGCTTCTTATTTGGTTAGAAACCAATGGGAAAAAGTTATCATCCCACTGATCTGTAGCCTGCGGTGCTGAAGCCTGTGCCACTCCTTTAAATAGCACTTGAATTGTTTGGTATATACCAGTGGTCCCCAACCCTGTCCTGGGGGGCCCACCAGCCAGTCGGGTTTTCAGGATATCCACAATGAATATGCATGAGAGAAAATTTGCATGTTATGGAGGCAAATCATGCAAATTTTCTCTCATGCATATTCATTGTGGATATCTTGAAAACCCGACTGGCTGGTGGGCCCCCAGGACAGGGTTGGGGACCACTGGTATATACCATTCAGAGTTCCCGAGGCCGTAAATTTAGCATTTCAGTGAGGACCAGCGCTATTTTGTGCTGCACACAGCCAGGACCATGTTAAGGTACTGGCAGGCCCCTAGGGGCTCCAGCCCCCCCTGTTTTAAAGAAAAATCATGCATTTTGATAAACTAAATGTATTAGTGATAAAACAAAATGTTAAGGAGATGAAACAGGAAAATATGTAAGTATTTACAACAGACTATGCAGTTCTTCTGTCTAAAGCTCAGGGTTTCCACAAATGTTGCTTTATAAATGCAATGTGGATATCATTTTAATAAGAAAGTTTTGCCCTCTCTCCAACATAGTCTCCACCAACGTCTTACTTACAGATCGATACTGTAACGTGCGGTTGAAGATTTCCCATCTGTAACGTGCTGTGAGCGCACAATTCGGACGCGTAAGGCCATCCAGCGATACAGTCTCCAGTTTCACGCGTCCTTAGCGCTTCTTAAAACAGACGCATAACCCTTTCCGCACCCAGCATGTATATGATATGTAAATGAACGAATTAGCTGTATAATGAAGGAATTAGCTATTCCCCTCGGATACTGTGACGCGCGCTCCGACTATCACTTTTTTTCCCTGCCGATTTGCCGCGCGTTTAACCTGTTAGTTTATCGCCTACCCCTACCCCTGCGTTAGAGGCAGGAGTAAGGGTAAGCGGCAAACTTTCCCCCAGCCCCCGCTCACCTGCCCTGGCCGCGTCCATGGGTGCCAGTCTCCGGGGTAGCCCCAGTCCTCTCCCTCCTCCTGAAGCAAAAAAAAAAGCGAAAAAAAAAATCCAATGCGGCCCCACTTCGGCAGCCCCCCTTCGGCGGAGACGGCAGTGTAAAGCGAGACGGACCTTCGGCGGAGATGGCACTGTAAAGCGAGACAGACCGCGGCGCAAGGAGAGGAGGAGAGAGAAGACGCAACTTACTCCAGCCAGCCCTCCTCCGGACAGCGGCTCCTCTGCCTCCCAGCTGCCGGCGAAGATAGACGCCCGAACGGGTAGGCCCCTCGTGCAATTTGACCTCAAGGCGTGACGCCTTCTCTCTCCTCCTCTCCTTGCGCCGCGTGACGTGGCGTCTTCTCTCTCCTCCTCTCCTTGCGCCGCGGTCTGTCTCGCTTTACAGTGCCGTCTCCGCCAAAGGTTCGTCTCGCTTTACACTGCCGTCTCCGCCGTAGGGGGGCTGCCGAAGTGGGGGCTGGCTGGAGTAAGTTGCGTCTTCTCTCCTCCTCTCCTTGCGCCGCAGCCCCCCCCTCCGGACATCGGCAACGACCGCGGCTCCTGCCTCCAGCCTCCAGCTGTCAGATAGACGCATCGCACGTGGGAAAGCGGCCCCTATGCGTGCAATTGGCTGCTCAAGACGCGACGTCACATGCCGTGACGCCAAACGTCCTGACGTCACGTCTTGAGCAGCCAATTGCACGCATAGGGGCCGCTTTCCCACATGCGATGCGTCTGTCTGACAGCTGGAGGCTGGAGCCGCGGTCGTCGCCGATGTCCGGAGGGGGGGGGCTGCAAAAGTAAGTCGCTTCGTCGCTTTAAACTGCCACCCCCTCCTCCCAGAGCAAGGTTGCTTTTCGCGCCCTGCTTCAGGAGGAGAGGAGAAGGGACTAGCAGGCCCAAGCCTAGGATTGCCTGTCTCTCCCCTCGCTCTCTTGCTACTTTTTCGGTTTTGTTTTTTTTGCTTCGGGAGGAGGGGACAGGACTGGGGCTGCACCGGAGACCGGATGCGGCCAGGGCAGGTGAGCGTGGGCTGGGGGAAAGTTTGCCGAGCATCGGAGAACATAACTGTCCACTTCCTGGTCATTTGAAATGACAGATACCAGCGTGGCCGTGAAGCGTTAGGCCCGCGCACCCAGGATACTGTATAGGCGCTCTATACAGTAAAATGGGTTGCGCGGGCCTAACCTTCGCAGAACGCTTCGCAGATGCGGCATGCATTTGCATGCAATTTGAAGAGAGTATCGAGCGGTAGGTGAAGAGAACTGTGCGTGCGGGGAACGAGGGTGCGCCTGGCACTGCCGCACTCTTTCTAACGCGGCATAACTGTATCGACCTGTTAGTCTGTTACCTCCAGTAGGATTTTGTCCTCTTTCCAACCCCATCACTTGAATACTCTAGGGTTTTCACCCCATTCCCAGGAGATATGGTTTCCCACATGAAGTTTTCTCATAGTTCCTGAGCTGGATAAATCAAGGAGTCTTTTCTAGCTCAGTCCAAAGGCAAACACGACAGTTTCTGAACTGATGCTTATTTGGAGATGCATTATTGGCATTCACTTTTCTGAGATGGATACATCTGGCCTCAGCTCACAGAAGATTATATAACTCTGGAACTGGGACAACTTTTCCAAATTCTCTCTCTCCTGCCCTGGAAAAAAAATCTCCCTTTCTAACCTGAAGCATGCTTCTCTCTCTCTTCTCACCTCTCGAGAGACACTCGCCTCTCTACTCTCCTCAAAAACATCTAATCTTACCCACAGCAGTTGGGTCTTCCATTCCCTGGATTGGGTGAGGCACAGTTGTGGGGAGGGCGGCAGGGAAGGGTGACATCTAGTGGCCTGATTCAGGGCCCAAGATTACAGAGTTCCAGATGGAGCCCTGATCCATGGCCCCTGGCCCCTGGCCCACGACTGTTGCTGCAATGACCAGATTAGATACATTGGGGGCAAAATCCCTGGATAGCTGTGAATGAAGGCTCTTCATCAGAAGAATTTTTTACAGCTTTGGACAGTGACACAAGGTAAGTTATTCTTCTCTGTGATGTTTTTTCAGTAATTTACAGATTATGATCATCAGAAGAATCTTACATACGGGCCGATCCAGTAAAAAACACGGGAGAGCAAGCGAGCGCCCGCTCTCCTGTGCGCGCGATACAGTAAATAAATTTATTTAAATTAGGCCCGGCGGTAAAAAGAGGCGCTAGGGACACTAGCGCGTCCCTAGCGCCTCTTTTCGGACAGGAGCAGCAGCTGTCAGCGGGTTTGACAGCCGACGCTCAATTTTGCCAGCGTCTGTTCTCGAGCCCGCTGAAAGTCACGGATTCGGAAACTGGACGCCGGCAAAATTGAGCATCTGGTTTTCAAGCCGTGGGCCTATTTCAAATTTTTTTTTTTTTTTACTTTTTTAAACTTTTGGGACCTCCGACTTAATATCGCCATGATATTAAGTCGGAGGGTGCACAGAAAGCAGTTTTTACTGCTTTTCTGTGCACTTTGTCAGTGCCCGGAGAAATTAGCGCCTACCTTTGGGTAGGCGCTAATTTCTGAAAGTAAAATGTGCAGCTTGGCTGCACATTTTACTTACTGAATCACACGGGAATATCTAATAAGGCCATCAACATGCATTTGCATGTTGCGGGCGCTATTAGGTTCGGGGGATTGGACGCGCGTTTTGGACGCGCTATTACCCCTTACTGAAAAAGGGGTAAAGCTAGCGCGTCGAAAACACGCGTCTAAATGCCGGCTAACAGTGCGCTCCATCAGAGCATACTGTACTGTATCGGCATGATAGTTGTGGATAGTGACATCAGATATACCGTATTCCGGGACTTTTTCCAGTAATCTAAAACATACATTTTTTTACTCAGAGTTGTCTCCGCTGCATTATTGCTTTTAAAGGGAAAAGATGCACAGGATATATTCATTGTCATACGGATTATTATATAGGTAGTATGGATGTAAGTGAGCGGGATGATGTTGTCGCAACATAGTGTGGAATGACTGCAGGTGTGTGTGAAAGGAGGGCTAAAAAATGTTGTAATTAGAAGTGTTTTGAAGCAATTTTTGTATTTCAATCTACAGTGAGATAAATAAGATGTTAACATCATCTTTTTGTTAAATATAGTTATGAATAAATTTTGAATGTGAATGACATTTAACATCTATGGGTATTTTAGGGTTATAATAGTAGACTGTTCTACTTTTGTCTTGTGGTTATTCCATAAAAGACAAAATAAAACCATTAAATGCGTCTTATTTTTTTAGCTCGTTTAACAAGAACACTAAAACAGTTTATGTCACCCTTGACCCTGCTGAGTGTACATCATCTTGTCAACATATAAACAAACACATGATGGGCCATACTTTAACAGATCCTGTAAATACTGAGATCCAATTTATCACCCGGGGCTCAGCCGCCTGACAGCTGGGGGAGGTTCTGGATAATATTTTACCATTGTTATTTTGTACTTTAAAGACTGAAGCTTTTTCCAGTGCAGAGCTGCTAAGAAGCGAAGCGCAGCCCTGCTCACTCTGGAGGGGCTGCATGGAGCTACACATGGCATGTCAGGGACCTGCTCATCTGCAGCCAAAGCCAAGGCTGCAAATTACACAGCCCCCACAAAACCCCTTCCTGCACTCATAAAACATAGAGACACGTTTTATACTCATGCATATTATTTATTCAGCGTTCCCCTTTTTTTCCCATTATCTTTAGTGCTTATTATTATTCAGTGCTTATGATATCTGTTCTTTTATTCATTTGTAAATCTCATGGTATATCTTGTGCTGGACTCCCCTCTCCCATGAATACCCAGTGTGAGCTTGCTGTGTCCTATTTATTCTTAGGATACCTAGGATGCCTTCCAGCAGACTTCTTTGGGTGATGCTGTGGACATTTTGACATAGACACAAAACGTGGTTATATCTCCAGCCCCCGACAAAGGATTTTCATTCGAAACACGAATCGTGTTGGGCCTTTATTGTTTTTTAACAAGACCTCTAGAATGGCTTTACCATCAGATTCACTAAGTACCTTTCCTATGAGCAATTGCAAGATAAGTGTCTAAGATAATGTTTATAAAATAATACAGCAAAAAGAAAAGGAAAAAAAGTGTCCTGTCTGTTAGGATAAGTAAGTGAGTGAACCCTTTGGCTGAGGTGAGAGGTGGAATCACCCAGGGGGAGGAGCCCCGCGGGGCCTCACCGTCGGGAGGCGGAGCCTCAGCTGTGGGATGGAAATACAGCAGACATAGAGGTCGAGATGTAGAGGGTAACCCCTGGAGGTGGGCCACGGAATGGCATCAACCTGCTGATGTCAGTCTTGCTAGAGACAAGAGTCAAAGGAGGAAGCGGCAATACCCGAGGAGCTGGGGTGCCGAGAGATACAGTCACTGTAACACACTGAATCAGTAGTGGAGAATGCAAGGAGGTTCCTTGGTGGTAGGGATCCGCAGAGCAGAGGGGAACGCGGAAGTGAGTCCTCACGGTAATGGTCCGCAGAGCGGGGTACTCCGGCGAAGATTCCCACGTAGCAATCAAGCAGTGATCCAGAAGTGATACTCACAGCGACAGGAAGTAAGCAGAAGTCCCGTAGAAGGCAGGCTGGAAACCAGGTGATAGGCCCTCCGAGGAGTGGATAGCCAAGAGACGAGGGGCCCAGCAGTCTCACACCACAGAAGCGAAACCGGAACAAACAGTGTAGAAGCTGGAACAACAGGAAGTGAACTCGTTGCCAAGTCGCCGGCCGTCTGGGCAGGCCGGATTAAATACTAGAGCAGAGTGACGTCATCTGGTAGGGAAGCCCCCGAGGTGCTGGTTGGGAAGTGCGCACGCCTAAGGAACCCCACGGGTAAGATGGCAGTCGGGAGCTTCCACGCTGCTCAGATAGGCCCAGGAACGGAGGCCAGAAGGCCGGTGGTAGCTGGCCGAAGCCGCGAGTTCACCCAACGGAGCCAAGGTTGTGAAAAGGGAGGTGGTCAATGGCGGCCGCAGCCGTCTGTGGCCGCGGAGCGTAACACTGTCTAAAGGCACCTGAGAGCCAAGTCCACTTAGCGCCAGTGCAACGAATTGCTCACGCTTGGGGTTGACTTAAAAAAATAGAATTTTATAAGAAATCGTCATACAGGCCCCACTTCCTGCATATGTACTAGAAACTGAGAACTGGTGGGTTCTTTCCCTTCAGAGTGGGGTGAAGCTGAAGAAGCTAAACTTTAAGATCCCTCTGATCTCTCTCTTTCAGGAGCATGAGCAATTAATGTCCAAACACTCCACTCCACACAAAGCTTTCTTTCAAAATAAAAAAATACTTTACTCAAAATAACTCTCTTCCATGGAAATAATTTCACATGCAGTACATTTGGCTGGGGACGCATTCAAATATTCAATTTATTATCCACTGCACTTCTAGGGATAATTCGCTAGCTTAAACCACCCCCCCCCCCCACCCCCGAGTTGAAAGCATGGCAAGTTCACCGTTGAAAGGGCTTCTTGGGCCTGTTACGTTTTACTTTCAAGTTCCCGGGAGTACTGCATGGCATCTCTACATCTCCCTCTTTCCCCAAATGATTCTCAAACAGGTGGGCAAATTCTGTAAGGATTTCCTCGAGCATGACTTGCCCCTTGTTCACGCTGCAGGCAAAGACTCCTCTCCTTCTCACTGGTGGCATCGGATGAATACGCTGAAAGTATGACCACACAAGTCAGCCACAATCTCTTTACTCCTTCATCCCATCAGTACAGAGCTATGTGCTGCCTAGGGACTCCAGTAAACCTCTGGCCTGTGGGATCTGCTCGTGCACAGTTGGAGTGCTCCGCTCCTTTGGTCAGGAACAGCCTTCCCAGTGGACAAGTGAGATGCACTGCTTCTCCTTTCGGAGTCTGTGCCCGCAATAGACAAGATGGGGTGCACTGCTCTACAACGGTCTGAAGGGCTCTCCCCCATCCTAGTAAGAGAAACACAGTTCACCTTCTCTAACCTGCTTCCCACCGTGGCACAGAGACTTCTTTCAGAGATGTGACCGTTTCAGACTGGTCTTTTATTGGTTAAACTCTTATTTCAAACCTTAAGATCCAGCTCTCTGTATTCCTCCAATATTCATCCTCTTTGTGGTGGTCTTACCACTATGACCTGGGCCAAGCCCTTACTTCTGCTGCTACTCGCGGATCCATCCACCCAGCATCGTGGGATGGTCTCCTCCAAAACTTGAGCCTGCCCTCTCCAGAAGTTGAGCAGTGCTCCTATCCAGATGCGCCCCCTTCAGGCTGCCAATGCTGCCCTTTCTCTCCGCTCCCCTACAGCTTGGCTCTCCTCCTAACTGGTCCCAGACAAGGAGAGCTTCCGACCTGCTCACTCCCAACTCTGGGCTTTTGACTGCTCAGCCCCCTGTTCTGTCTCCTGTTCCTGGCCCAAGGTATCCATCTCCACTCCAACCTAACCGGTTGATCCAGGGGAAATGGCTGGCAGCCAGCTCTCTTCCAGGCAATCTCCCTCCCCTTGGGACCAAGTAAGCAACCTGCAGGGTTCACTACAATAGTTTCAGAATTCATTCCTTTTTCTTTTTAAAGGGTTCCGTTTTTGCAATACTTATGTTCAGGCCTTTTTGGTTCATCTCATGGCATTTAATACAAATATCCTTTAAACCTTCAACAAAAAGATAGATAGATAGATAGATAGATAGATAGATAGATAGATAGATAGATAGATAGACAGATAGATATATAGATAGATAGATAGATAGATAGATAGATAGACAGATAGACAGATAGATAGCTATGCACACACCATAAAACCAGAAGCCCTGTACATTATTTATACAGCCCGGCCAGATCAATGCACATTCACATACAAACCACCACATGTGCTGATCTATCAAGAGCAGCCACTGTAATTTATGGAAAAAGTTGCACTTCTCGTGGGGGGTGGGTGGGGGGGGAGGGAACCATTTTCAAAGAATGGTTGCCCTTCCAATCAACCCCAAAGCAAGAAACTTACGAGGAAGAGCGATCCCGCCCAGACCAGCGCCCTTGCCTTGCTCGCCTTTACGGGTCAGCAGTCTCGCATGTCTGGGTGCCCAGGTCAGCTACACCGCTGCCTGCAGGTTACACAGAGGTTGGTACTTAATGCCTGGACCTAGCATTACTGCACACAAATTGGAATTCAGCTACCTTAGAAAGGACGAGCAGGTGTGGAAACTGAAAGATGCGAGCGAGCGATAAGAACAGAAAAAATAAAGATAACAGCAGCATGTGAATTTTTCAGGAAATAAAAAGACCTGAAGTGGTGAAAATAAACACTGAAAGTGGAAGGAGAAAATCTGAACAGAATCATTTTTCAAAACAGTACTTTGAACAGAGAAAATAAGTTCAGAAATCTCAAAATAGTGTGAGCTTCAAAAAAAAAAAAATAAGCCAAAGCAGCAATACTGGCCAAAAAATGTTCAAATAATCCAGGGGGCAGTTAAAACAAAATCAGCACGATTCCTCTTTTCTATTCTGATTTTTATCAGTTAAAATTTAGTGGTACTGCCCAGTTATAGGCATTATATAAATGCTGGGAAACAAAAGGTGTTTGAAAGCTCCTCTTAATCACTTCCATCATCATGAGTCTATGGATTGTACGGTGCCACTGAACTGATCATCATCAGAAAGCTCCCCCCAACACCCTACATGCAGGCTCACCATGGATTCCTTCCAAGTATGGATGCAGCGTGAACACCCTGAAGAGCCGGTTCAGGGAAAGATTTCAACCAGGCTGGGAGCCAAATAAAAGGGGTGCCCCATCCCCTTTTATTCCAAAATAGTGCACGAAACTGCACAAAATAAAACATTTGATGATAAAAAGGAAAGGAGACCCAGACGCAAGACCAACAGAGGAGGTAATCGAGGAGAAAAAAAAGGCAAGGTCATGTTTAGAGCAATATAGATAGTACTGCTGCTTTAAGTGCAAGTTGAGAAAAAGCTCACCTAGCGTGCATAAAGAAATGCCCATGTATGCCTCCTTTATTAACAGAAACAAAGGAAATACAACAGCATTTTTTCATGATTATAAGCACGGGCCCCCTCTTTGCTGCCATCCCAGGGGCCGCAGCAACTGACACTGAAGTTACCCTTCACCGAGGAATCATGGCAAATGGCCTCTTGCCTTCCAGGTGCTGCTTGCTTTGTGCACTCTCCACTGCTGCCGCCGTTCATTTTCATGCTCCCGCTGCCACTTTCCAGCCACCACCCTCCTCCCAGTGCCAGCCGCCATCACTTCCAGCTCGGGCTACGGGTCTATAAGGTGCAGAACCACTGCCAGGCTGCTCAATCAAGAGGACAGCAAAGAGAGGAGGAAGAGGGTCTGGAGGAGAAAACGGAGGGCTGGAAAGGGAGCACGAAGGGAAACTGGGAAGGATGGCTGTAGGAAAAGGGAGCTGAAAGAAACCCGGGGAGAGGACAGATAAAGAAAAGGTGGGAGAGGAAATGAGGTGGGAGACAGAAAAAGACGTGAAGAGTGTTTTGTGCCTAATACGGTCCCGCCTGTTTATTGGAACGGAAAGATTTCTGCCCCTTCCAAACTGGACTGCGAAATGGCCAGGGAGAGATGTTGTTCCCTACTTTATTTGATTATTTACGTCTGCCGCCTTCTGGCTTTTGTTTCCAAGTCCTAGGCAGACATTTTACGATTTCACAGTTCTTGTTCAGGTGATACCTCTGGTTTTCCTTCAAATGTTAACAACTGTTTGTGAGAAGTATCCCGCTGGATGAAGTTGAATAAATTCTCTCAACTCAGACAAAATGGAGATTCTCTGGCTCAGCAAACTAAATATTACCGCTTCAGATGTTCTGCTCACTTTAGAGGGGTCTTCTCTTGTCACTAAGCCCTATCCTATGTGAAGAGTTCAAGGGTCTTATTGACCCGGACTTGAATTTAGAGAAGCATTTCAGTCTGGTTTCAAGAAATTCTTAGTTTCCTCTTCATTTGGTTACGCATCTCAGGCCTTTCTTTCCCAACTCTCAGCTAAGGACAGCGCTGAGGTGCAGGTTCTACTTTTCTCGAGAATGGATTATTATAATTCTTTGCTTCTGGGTCTCCCAGATAGAAGTCTACATCCTTGGATCCAGGAAGCTGCTGAACGTTTAGTTTCCAGTTTGTCTTTTTGTGATCAGATCACTCCAGTTCTTGCCAACCTTCATTAGCAACCCATTACCATTCAGAGCTCTGCTTAAGGTCCTTTGTTTGACCTTTAAGGCTCTGCATGGGACTGGGCAAAGCTATTTGTCCAACAGACTGCAGCTACATGCTCCATTCCGTAGTCTTAGGTCTAAGAGTAATTTTCATTTGTGTCTTCCTTCTCCTAGGGATTATAAATGAGCTCGGACTAGAGTTCCTGCTTTTTTGTACGCTGCTCCATTTTTATGGCATTCTCCCTCAGCTGAACTTGACTTAGAGAAACACTGTCTGAAATTTCGTGAACCTTATCTCATCACTCAGGCTATTGCTATGTGATTTAAGAGTGTGCTGGTTTAAGGCTAGATTTGTTTACCATTTTAATTAGTTTCATTAATCTGTTTTAGTTTATTATGTATATATTATTAATACTCTGTATGTTACTATTTTGTTTTTATGGTGTAAATTGATTGGTACATAGCCTTTAGCTTTTATTAATTAAAGTTTAATTAATAAAAAGCAATTAATTTAAATTTGAAAAAATAAATTATAAGACATGAAAAGTAAAGATAAGCAGAAAAGACATGGAACAGTGAAATAATTCTCAAAAGAAAATCTAGATATAGATAACAAAGGTTAGAAACTATTTACTTGATTTTTTTTAGAACATAAATACTGTAAAATTTCACAGGTTTGCAATAAACTCGGCCTCTATTAAATAATGTGCATTGATATGCAAAGTTTTGCACATGTGCCACAGAACTGATAAAGGATCTTAGAAACCATACAGCACAATTTCCAGCCCTTCCTGCAAAATGTAGCCCTGAACAGCTGCAGAAAACCAGGACCTTAACTACAAAGAAGAATGTCTCAGCTCCGAGCGGGAACTGTTAACCGTCAGAGCAAAGCATGCCACTGACCGAGAGAGGTACAGCCACCACAGTCAGGTTTTTATACTGCTGGATACAATTTTACAAATCCAAAGTAACACTGGAATATTGAGATCACTAAGATGCTAATTATAGAAGCTGATATTGGGATTTGCTGTTTTCATGATCCTGGGATTTGCTTTATTCATGTTCTTGGGGTCAGGAAGGGATTTTTTTTTCACCCAGGGAAGCATTATTGGCCAAAACACTACAGGATTTGACCTTCTTCTGGAACCCCACAAATGAGTCTCTGCTCAAATGTCCTATGCTAAACTCGCATCACCAGAATTATGTTTATAAACTTACTAGTAGAACATCGCCTATTCTGATCAAGATATCCTCACCCTCTCTAGTTTATCCTAGCAGAAAAGGCACTGTATGTAGACTCAATCAAAAAATATTTAACTATCTACTGTTAAACAGGTAATGTAGGGAGATACCAGAAGTTTCACAACACTATGCAGCAAAATATGAATACTGACTTCACAAGACGGTTGATGAACTTTGGCCAGAACAGCAATATGTGACTAAATTATCTGATCTGCCTGTTTAACAAGGCTCCTCAGAGGGAATAACAATTTCTCTCCATAAACAGAGACCCTGAGACAAACAGGTCACATGTGCATATAAGGATTCAGACCTGCAGCAGATCCCAGATCTGCCTGGAGAGTAGGAACACCAATCCAAGAAGATGGGCTTATCAGTCAGGAGAACTCTGTTACAGCCAGCTCAGAGCCCTGGTCAAGATATCATAAGACCGGATCACAAGGTTATGCCAGCTCCCTGGTCAAGATGTCACAAGACCAGATATCACGCAGCCGGAAATCACAAGATCCACAGAGGAAGGATCCAGCAGTCTGAATTGAAGAAGAGACCCCATTTTGTGCTCCTATTTATTACGTATGAGCTCCTACATATGCATTTCCGGGCTTTTAAAAGCAGCTTGGGAGAGGGGCTTTGAGGGAAGATGGTGGTGGAAGATGACCATTAACAGCTAAAGATGACACCCAAGCCATCGCTCCCTGCCCTGCAGGCAAGCTTCAGGATTCTGGAGAACACAGCACAGACAGAACCACAGCATCTCCTGGCTCTGCAAGCCAGAGGGAAGATGGTGGTGGAAGATGACCATTAACAGCTAAAGATGACACCCAAGCCATCGCTCCCTGCCCCTTCTTACAGCCCTGCAGGCAAGCTTCAGGATTCTGGAGAACACAGCACAGACAGAACCACAGCATCTCCTGGCTCTGCAAGCCAGACATCTACAAAGGTGAGACTGATGGAAATGTTCTAGAAGTTATGAGGCTAGTTAGCTATGTTTATTAATTAGCATCCTATGCAAGTCAAGAATTCTGACATATACTTCTCCGAGTTCACTTACAATATGCTAAGCTGTAGTTATTTTAAGTACTTGCTGTGTTAATAATTGTAATATACGTTTCTTACCTTACATAAGGTGTTATTTTATTCTAAGTGGCAAATCTGACATGTCTGAAAATAAAGAGGTCTGATTCTGAGATAAACAGGTGTCCTTTTCTGGGCCTTTTGTATCGAATAAAGGGTAAATAAAGGGAAACTTCAATCGTGCTGACCCTCCCCAGAGACAGGGAGAGAGAAAAGTTGGGGGAGGTAAGCGGGCTGTCTCACACAGACTACAGAATATCCTTAGATTCCTACAGTCCCAGGTTTGCAAGAGCATATTTGTTTCTCAGGATAGGTAATGAAAGAACAAAAAAATAAAAAAGATTTGTAAATGATTTCCATGTGCAGAATACTTTGGCCTGACAATTCACAATGCAATAATGGGTGAGACAGAATAACAGTTTCAAATATGGCATCTGTAGATGAGAAATCTTAAACTCAGTATGACAGAACTACATATTTTTTTTATGATTTAGCAAATATAAGCAAAGCCCCAAACATGCTCTCTAAAAGCAGACTGAGCATGTGCAGTTGTGCAGGCCTCAAGCCAATAACAGGAAGCAGCTCAATGGTGAACATATTAATTTGCAGCATTCCAAGCAAAGAATCCATCCCTAATCGGACTCATTAACTCGCACGTGGTGCACTAATTGGAACAATCTACTACACCATGGATGCCATTCACCCACAAGCACTATGGCCTCAGCATTGGAATGGTGGAAAATATTTAGTTTTGCCAAACAGCAGCTGCTGTAAAAGAAGATTGGCACAAGATACTCAGAAGGACAACAGCAAAGAGATTTGGAGTGTTCTAAAAACAGATACTTGGAGAGTGCGGGAGGAAAACCCATGATACATGCTTCATTAAAATCTTCCATTCCACCCACTCACCCAAATATGTACACTCCTATTTACCGATAGAGGTCTTCAAAATACAAATACGTTTACTCTGGGTCGAGGCTGGCATATTTATTTATTTATAAGCTTTTATATACCGGCATTCGTAGGACACATCATGTCGGTTTACAAGTAACTGTGAAAGGAGGAAATTACAATGAACAATGATAGAGGGCTAGCTAAGGGAGAGGGGGGAGGGTCGAGAACTGGGAGGAAGGGGGAGGGAGGAGGGAAGAAGCAGGGATATGTTGCACATGTCCGATTATTTGCCATGGGAGTGACTTTATAACAATTATAAACCTTTTTTTATGCTTGGGAACAATACAAAAGAACTACTGCTATGAATCTACTTCTTTTACCGTATGACACAAAACCACAAACAAGAAAACCCTAACAACATTTCCCTGTTTTTAAATACCAGGTTACATTTTCCAAGCAAAATCTATTTTTAAAGGGCTAGTGCTGCTTTTCCCCATCATGGATCATGGGATTCACCTTTCAAAGGGTGCTCTGGCATGCCTTCATGTCTACAATCTCATCTGCAAAATCTATACCATCTCTCCTAACATAAACTAAATCTACTTTTCCCTTACCTTCACCTTATCTGCTTTCTCACACCCTTAGTCATGCCTCATACCCGCAAACCCACACTGTCATAGCAACCTTCCACATGCTAATAAACACCAGAGAATCAAAAGGATATAAAGGATCCCCAGTAATTTAGCTAATACAAACCCCACTACCCACAGTTCAGTACTTTGAAGGAATATAAGCCCACACAAGATTTTTTTAAGTTACATATTATATTTGTAGCTACAGCAAGATTTCCTCTCAATTGAACTTCATGAATCTTATCAGCTGCCATGCTGAGGCATACCTAAAGTATTTGGCACCCTCAACGAATACTTCTTTGGCATTCCTCTCCCCAAATATATATTTTTAAAATTTCCTAAACATCGATAAAATATTTCAAAACAGCAGACACATCAAATAGCACCCAATAATTAAAACTAATAAAGATTTTTAAAATATTCCACTCTCCATATCTGTCATCCTACGATTGTTATAGACTGGGGGCACGCATGCACATACACACACAATATGCTCCCTCTCTCTCATACACACACATACATGCTTGGAAAGAGACAGAGGGAGCATGTGTGTGTGAGAGAGACACATACACACAAACACACATATACACTTTCTCTGTACCTCTCATACACACACACTTCCTCTGTGTCTCTCTCACACACAGACATGCTTCCTCCATCTCTCTCACACACACACGCTTCCTCTGTGTCTCTCACACACACACACATGCCTCCTCTCTCTCTCTCTCTCTCTCTCTCTCTCACGCACACATGCAGACAAAAAAAATGAACTGGAAACCATAAGCCAGATTCTGTATGCAGTGAAACAATGGAAAAGCAGAAAATCACTATTCCTCAAAACAATACAATCAAGAAAAATAAATCAATCAGAATAGTAAAACCATACTAAAAAATATACATTTCAAAACTGCTGATGAATAGAATAATATTCAATAATTAGAAGCTCCTGTACAAATTTTTTAAAATGTCCTAAACATTGATAAAATATTTCAAAACAGCAGACATCAAATAACACCCAGTAATTAAAACTAATAAGGATTTTAAAAATCCCCCACTCTCCATACCTGTCACCCTGAGATTGTTGTGAACTGGGGGCACACACACAAACACTGAGACACAAACAAAATATGCTCCCTCTGTCTCTCACACATATACATGCTTGGTGAGAGACATAGAGAGTTTGAATGTGTGTGTGTGTGTGTATGTGAAAGAGAAAGACACACACATTTCTCCTCAGTCTCTCTCTCACACATACACACAAACACACACACTCTTCCTCTGTATCTCTCACATACGATTCCTGTCTTACCCATGTACTCGCACACACATGCTTCCTCTCTCTCACCCCCACACACAGGCACCCTCTTACATACACAGGCACCCTCTCATATATATATATATATATACACACACACACAAGCACACTCATTCACTGTCTCACAGGCATCCTCTCATACACACACACACTCCTCTCATACCCTGGCACTTACTCTCTCAGGGCCAGTCTCTTGCTTCTTCAGCCGCTGGCTGCACAGCAGGGCCTCTTCTTCTGCCGCCGGCTCCAGGAGACGCCGGCGGCACCGCTGGGCCTCTTCTTCATCCACTGGCCTCTTCCACAGGACCTTGCTTCTGCTGGCAGGAGTGGAAACCCCACCAGTATGTCACTGCTGCGCACCGCCACCACAGGACCTTCCTGCTGGCGGGAGTGGCACCCCTCCCCCTGTTGTCACCCAGGGTGGACCACCCCTCACCCCCCCCTTAGTACGCCTCTGAACATGCTGTTCATTAATTTACACAGACATCGTTATGAATGCTACAGAACTAAACAGAAAATACCAAATACAAGAATGCCTACTAAAATGCTAGAAGTGTTCTAACATGTTTTTGTCACCTGCTAGGGATGCGATTTTGTGGGGTGGGGGTTGTTTTTAGTGCAAGCTAAATCAAATTAGTGTGCACTTATGTGATTTAGTGTGCGTTAACTCAATTTAGTGCGCACTAAAATGAAAAAAAAAACAGAAAAAAAACAAAGGGAATAATAAAAAAGGAATAAACCAAAAAAAATCCCCAAAACGTTCCAGCTGAACATCCCTATCACCTGCTTCCGGGTGGTGTACAGGATTTCTGTTTCTTTATTGCTTCCTGCCTCTTTAACATGAAGATTTCTTTCTACAGGTAGGAAAATAAAAATATGTTTAGTACAGAAGAAATTTAAACTGTCAGGAAACATGAGCCTTCAATCATTATGTACATCAAAGTCCTATAAAACAGTCAGGTGTGAACAGAACAAGAAGCAAAGAATGATAGGTGATAACACTTAGGGGTTGAAAAGATAGCAACATAAAATCAAACAGCAAATCCTGAGGTAACAGTCAAACAGACAGCTACCTTTTCTGCAAAAAACTAGTACATAGCCCTAATTGATGGCAGCAGAAGAGGAATAAGATGTAAACTACCATGACAACATAAACAAAAAAAGCCTTACGACTGAAGCATGGAAGATAGCACAAAACATGCTCCTAGTGCCTACCATAAAGATGGTACAGAAACCACTCACATTACTCATTCCTTCATGTAATCAACTCAGAAGAGACTTCCACAGTATGAAAACAATCCATCATCCGTACACTTGGAAAAATATTCATTGGGAGGGTGAAATGAAAGGCCATATTATGACCACCTGGGCACAGTGTCCCTTGGCCACTCAAGCAGCCACGAAAGCCACTTCTTACCCTCCAGGTGGGGCTCCTTGTCCTGCAGAAGGTGGCAGATTCTGTGAATGCCCCTCGTCAACAAGAACATTTCTGTTTCACCTGTGTCTGTTTGGGAAAGCATGGAGAGAGAAAGCAAATGTTGCTTACCTGATGTAACAGGTGTTCTCACAGGACAGCAGGATGTTAGTCCTCACAAATGGGTGACATCGAGGATGGAGCCCACCACGGAAAACTTCTGTCAAAGTTTAAACAGAACTTTGACTGGCCCCTACTGGGCATGCCCAGCAAGGCACTGACCCTGCAGCCAGCAGGGGTCTCCCTTCAGTCTGATTTGCAAAGCTACAGGCAGTGCCTAGAAAGTAAAAATAAAACGAACCCAACACCGCGGGGAGGCGGGCGGGTTTCGTGAGGACTAACATCCTGCTGTCCTGTGAGAACACCTGTTACATCAGGTAAGCAACATTTGCTTTCTCACAGGACAAGCAGGATGGTTGTCCTCACAAATGGGTGAGTACCGAGCTGAGGATGTCCCGACTTGCACCAAATGTACCCAACGGTGTGCAGCAAGCACAATAAGTGAGGAGAAATTTGGGAAAGGGCATCCGCACCCAACCGGGTAGGTGGAAGGGTGTTGGTACATCAGGTTGGAAAAAGGTTACGCAAGACAGACTGGCCGAAGATGGAGTCCTGTCTTCCAGCTTTGTCCAAACAATAATGGGCTGCAAAGGTATGGAGAGAACTCCAGGTTGCAGCTTTGCAGATGTCAGGAAGCGGCACCGATCGAAGGTGTGCCACTGACGTCGCCATGGCCCTCACAGAGTGTGCTTTAACACGGTCTTGAAAAGGAATGCCAGCTTGCTGATAGCAAAAAGAAATGCAGTCCGCCAACCAGGAAGAAAGAGCCTGCTTACCCACAGGTTGTCCCAGCTTATTAGGATGGAAAGAGACGAATAATTGAGTGCTCTTCCTATGGGAAACTGTACGGTCTAGGTAAAAAGCTAGAGCTCGTTTACAGTCTAGGGTATGCAGGGTCTGCTCTCCAGAGTTGGAGTGGGGCCTGGGAAAAAAGATAGGTAGTATGATGGATTGATTGATATGAAACTCAGAAACTACCTTAGGTAAAAATTTAGGATGAGTGCGGAGTACCGCCCGGTCCTGCAGGAGCTTAGTGTAAGGCGGATAGGTAACTAGGGCCTGCAATTCACTAACCCTGCGAGCTGAAGTGATAGCCAAGAGGAATAACACTTTCCATGTGAGATACTTTAACTCACAGGAGTGCAGAGGTTCGAAAGGAGGTTTCATTAGACGACCAAGAACCAGGTTAAGGTCCCAAGATGGGGCCGGAGGACGTAAGGGTGGCTTCAGATGGAGCAAGCCTTTAAGAAAACGGGTTACTAGGGGTTGTACTGAAATAGGGACACCCTGTACACCTTTATGGAAGGCGGCTACCGCACTGACATGCATTCTGATAGAAGAGGTTTTAAGACCTGATTCAGAGAGATGCCATAAATAGTCCAAGAATTTGGAGATTGGACAGGAAAGGGGATCAAGGGACTGAGAAGTGCACCATGATGTGTACCTTTTCCATTTGTATGAGTAAGACTTTCTTGTGGAAGGCTTTCGTGAAGCTATCAGGACCCGAGAAACGGAATCTGAAAGGTTGAAAGGCTGAAGGACTAACCTTTCAACATCCATGCCGTCAGGGACAAGGCTTGGAGGTTGGGATGGAGGAGGCATCCGTCGTTTTGAGTGAGCAGATGCGGGTCCTTTCCCAGAGGAATGTGCCTGCGGATGGAGAGATCCTGGAGTATTGGAAACCATACTTGGCGTGGCCAGTAGGGTGCTATCAGGATCATGGTTCCCCCGTCGTGGCGTAGCTTCACGAGAGTCTTTGACACAAGAGGAAGTGGAGGGAATGCATAGAGCAGACCGGTTGTCCACTTGAGGGAGAATGCATCCCTCGGCCGAGAGTGCTGGCTCCGAATGAGAGAGCAGTAATCGTCCACTTTGTGGTTCTGAGGGGACGCAAAGAGGTCTATGCGGGGAGAACCCCACTTGTGAAACAGAGAGGTCGTTACCAGAGGATCGAGTGACCACTCGTGTGGTTGGAAGACACGGCTCAGCTGGTCTGCCAATACATTGTCTACTCCCGGCAGGTAAGTGGCCCTGAGGTACATGGAGTGGGAGAGGGCTTCCGCCCAGATCTGCGCAGCTTCCTGACACAGAAGGAAGGAGCCTGTGCCTCCCTGCTTGTTTATGTACCACATGGCCACTTGGTTGTCCGTCTGGATTAAGATTATCTGATGAAAGAGATGATCTTTGAAAGTGCGGAGCGCATAGCGGATTGCTCGAAGTTCCAGGAAATTGATCTGGTGTTCGGCTTCCTCTTTGGACCATAACCCTTGGGTTTGAAAGTCGTCCACATGGGCTCCCCAACCGATGTGAGAAGCGTCGGTGGTTAGGATTACTTGCGGTTCCGGTGGAAGAAAGGGTAAGCCCTGAAGGAGGTTGACCTGAGTCGTCCACCAGGTTAAGGATAGGCGCAGCGCTTGTGTGACTGTGACTATGGAGGACAGAGGCTGAAAAGCTTGAATCCATTGGTGTCGTAGAGTCCATTGTGTTACTCTCATGGCTAGTCGGGTCATGGGAGTGACTTGAACCGAGGATGCCATGTGCCCTAGGAGAATGAGGAACTGGCGAGCCGTGGCAGTGTTCTGAGACTGGAGCTGGCGAGCCAGGGACATTAGGGTGTGGACCCTCTGAAGAGGAAGGTAAGCCTTTGCCTGTAAGGTGTCCAAGTCTGCCCCAATGAAGGATAAGGTTTGAGACGGGACTAAGCAAGATTTCTCGTAATTGACGAGAAACCCTAAGGAAAGGAGTGTTTGAATTGTCAATTTTAGGGAGGATTGAGCTATCTGCTGGGTGGAGGCCCTGATTAGCCAATCGTCCAGGTATGGGTAGACGTGGACACCTTCCTTCCTTAGGAATGCTGCTACCACTACGAGACATTTGGTAAAGACTCGTGGGGCAGAAGCTAGACCGAAAGGTAGGACACGGTATTGATAATGGTCGTGGCCTACTAGAAACCGCAGATATTTGCGATGGGATTGTGTGATCGCAATGTGGGTATAAGCGTCCTTGAGGTCGAGAGAGCACAGCCAATCCCCTCTTTGTAGCAGAGGGAGCAGCGCGCCTAGGGTTACCATTTTGAATTTCTCTTTTTGAAGGTATTTGTTGAGGGCTCGAAGGTCCAAAATGGGACGTAGTCCCCCTGATTTCTTTGGTATTAGGAAGTATCTGGAATAGAATCCCGTGCCTCGTTGAGAGGGAGGAACGGGTTCTATAGCATTTGATTGCAGAAGAAGGGATACTTCCTGTTGTAATTGAGCCAAATGGGTGGATAGACTCCACGCTTCAAGAGGCGGGGAGTCTGCCGGAAGAGATATGAAGTTGAGGTGGTAACCCTGTGCGATAATTGTTAGCACCCACTGATCTGAGGTGATCTGCAACCAAGGTTGTAAAAAATGGTACAGTCGACCTCCTACAGGGATGTCCGGAAGAGGGGTTTGGCATGTGTTCCCTACAGGGGAGTCAAAGTCCAGCCGCAGGCCCAGGAGGAGGGGCTACAGTAGGCCTTTGTTTCCTAGGCTGACGCGACTGAGGCCTAGTAGAGGATCGAGCTGGACGAGGCCTGGCCGATGGAGGATAATAACGGCGTGGTCGAAAGAATGACTTCTTAGAGTCTTTCTTTTGCGGTTGCTTGGAGGTCAGCTCAGGTGGGACAGATGAGAGTTGTTTCAACGTCTCATGGTGGTCTTTCAATTCCGCCACAATCTGCTGAATTTGCTCTCCAAACAAATTATCGCCTAAGCAGGGTAAATCAGCAAGACGATCCTGAACCTCTGGGCGAAGGTTGGATGATTTTAACCAAGCCCAACGTCTGGCTGAGATGGCTGTGGCTGAAACTTTTGTGGAAGCATCGAATATGTCGTAGGCAGTCCTAATCTCGTGCTTCCCTGCCTCAAATCCCTTGTGAAGAAGGGCTTGAAGCTGCGGTTGGTATTGGTCTGGTAACGTGTCAGCATAGTCTTGCATCTGCTTAAGGATGGCTCTGTTGTACTGAGTCATATATAGTTGATATGAAGCTATGCGTGAAATCAACATAGCTCCATGATAGACTTTCCGTCCAACACTATCTAGGAACTTGTTGTCCCTGGTAGGCGGGGTAGAAGAGTGTGGCTTAAGACGCTTGGCCTTCTTCTGCGCGGACTCAACCACAACAGAGCGATGATCCAGTTGAGGTTTTTGGAAACCTGGTGCTGACTGGACAAGGTAGGTGGAGTCAGCTTTTTTGTTAACTGGGGACACTGATGAAGGAGATTCCCAGTTTTTCTTGAGCAGATCCAAAAACACCTGGTGTATAGGGATGGAAGCGATGATTTTTGGAGCATCCAGAAATTGAAGGAGTTCCATCATCTGGTGTCTGTCATCAGCTTCAGATTGTAGTTGAAAAGGTACAACTTCTGACATCTCTTTCACAAAATTAATGAAAGAGAGATCCTCAGGAGGAGATCTTTTTCTACTCTCTGTAGGAGATGGAGGCGAAGGCAAATCCGTGTCAGAAGATGTATCATCATCATCACCCCAGGTATCGTAGGGATCAAGTGGGGATTGTAACCCTGATGGACCTGGCTGAGGCTCTAAAGGCATCGATGGAAACCGAGGTGGAATCGGTGCCGTAGGTGGAACCAGAAATGGCATCGATGGCTTCGGTGCTGTCGATGGAATCGGTGCCTGGCGTGGAATGGATGGAACCAAAGGATATATCGGTGGAGATATACCAGAAGGCACCGATGGAACCACCCCGGAAGGAGGAATCCGGAACGGTGTTTCTCCTGCCGATGAAAAACCAGTCGGAGACGGTGGTGTTGTCGAAGGCACTGGAATCGCCGATGGAAGGGCCGTCATGAGCGCCTCCATGCGGCTCAGTAGCGGTGCTAGCGCTTGTATCAACGGCTCGGTGGTCGGTTCCCTCCTCGGTGGCGAAGCCGGTGCCGGTGTCGGTGCCGGGGGCGGCACTGGAACCGGTGCCGGAGACGGTGCCGATGGAGGTTGCAATTTCTTCATCGCTTTCTCGATGGCCTCCTGGACCAGCCGGTCCAGTTCTGCCCGGAGACCAGGGGTAACCATACCCGGCTCGACGGGAGAGGGAGGCTGAGGCAGGGCCGGAGGGACCACCGTAACCGGTGGGATCACGGCCCCCGCACCCCGGGAGGGTGAGGGTTTCCTCGATGCCTGCGAACGAGACGTGGAGGGTGTCCGGTCTGTTCGCGGCTTCTTTGTCGGTGGCTCGGCTTGAGCAGAGGTCGATGGCTGTGGATCCTCGACAGGCCGAGATTTGTGCCGTCGATAGCGGTGCTTTTCCTTCCGATCCCCTCGCCCATCCGGGGAAGGGACGGGAGTCGACGGCCGAGAAGCGATCGATGGCGGACGGTCACCGGAGGGTTGACGATGATGGTACAACTTCGACGGTGCCGGTTCCGATGACGTCGATGCTATCGATGGTGTTGGGGTGGGTGCATGGAAGAGGAGCCCCATCTTCTCCATCCTGGCTTTGCGACCCTTGGGTGTCATTAAGGCACATGTGGTGCAAGTCAGGACATCATGCTCACTACCCAAACACATCACACAAACCCTGTGGGGGTCTGTGATGGACATAGTCCGGGTACAATCCGGACAACGGCGGAACCCCGTTGCCATGGCCTGAAGCCAAAATTTAGGCTGGGGATCGGTAAGTGCCAACAGGCCTCAAGGGCCAAATTCGACGGTAGTCGATGGAAAAAGGCAAAAAACTTACCGGGTTCCGTAAGATGACTAAAAATTTGTCGAAGGGAGACCCCTGAGGGGCAAATTTTCTTAGGAAATTAATTTCCAAATTCCTGTCAGGAACGTGGTTAGAGAGCTCCTTTCACCGCGTGGCAACTGCTGCGCGGAAAAAAGAAGACTGAAGGGAGACCCCTGCTGGCTGCAGGGTCAGTGCCTTGCTGGGCATGCCCAGTAGGGGCCAGTCAAAGTTCTGTTTAAACTTTGACAGAAGTTTTCCGTGGTGGGCTCCATCCTCGATGTCACCCATTTGTGAGGACAACCATCCTGCTTGTCCTGTGAGAAAGAAAGAAATTTAGCACATCACTACATTTATGACAGGACTGCATGCCATACTGGCCCGAATATAGGATAGTCTGATTAGAAGACAACCTCCTAATATTCAGGCCCCATATAATAGAAAACGTAATGTGGCCAGCAGGTGCTACCTAATCCTGTGCCCAAGCCTGGGAGAAGGCCAGATATCCTGAAAACCCACCCAGTTAGAGATGCCTTTGGGACAGGTTTGGAAAACACTGCTCTAGGCTGTGAATATAAGACAAGATAGGTTCTGAAAATGTTCAGGCCAATACAATAATAAATATAAACATTGCATTAGCTACAAATCTAGTTCCATTTTTTTGAAAGATAGGGCAGATCAACTACCTGCAAACTATTACTATTACATAAAATGTTATGTCTATACGACAGTGATACAAATGTTAGTACTTACTATTTTTATTAGGAATAACCGCCAGGTTACCCATTCCAAGACGTGGTACTGCCCTGAATGGTTGAGCTGATGGATGTCGGAAAAGGCGTGTGGTGCAGGTACTGCAGTCAGGTTGTGAGGAAAACCATACTGTGGCTGTGTGTTTTTAAAGCTCAGCAGCTGACCAGAAGCACAGGTGAAATGAGGCAATGGCTGTTTCCTTGCCAAATGCACAGCAGTTATTGGAAAGAAGGGCTGACAATCTAGTGGGGGGTCATGTAAGTGCTTCTGAGGCAGTGATGGGGCAAGTGAAGTGACTGCCCTTGGTTCAAGCTGGCATCATGGCTGAAGCATGAGCAGTTGGCTTCTTCCACTGAATTACAGATGCTGGCAATGTCTTGCAAGGGATGATGTTCATGCAGAGTACAATGAGGCTAAATTATGCAATTCTGGAGACAGAACCAGTCTAAAAACTTATGTAAAGCCAGCCTATTTGACTTTTCGGAGATACAAAAGGCCTCTCAGTTGTGCTTTTTGTAATATAAGATGGATCATTTTTACCTGCCAAAATCACTGGATACCATTTGCTCAGAACTTTTTCTAAGCCATAAATTTGGGTAAACTATGAGTTCTATGATTTCTGTAATGCAATAAGTAAGCAAATAAATACATAAAAACCTGAGATCAGAATTAAAAATAAATCAACTCTAGCAGACTCAGCGAAATGCTAGTAACTGCATGTCTAGCCAAGAGTAACAGGCAGTCTCAGGGCTACAGGTAGCTTCTGCAATATGTATCAAGCTGTGAAGAAGGAGACTTTGGGTAAGAAAGGAAGGCGAAGGGACCTTATTTCCCATGGAAATTCACTGGAGAGAGAGAGAGAACCGTAAGTAAAAGAAAGTGAGAAAATGGTTAACTTTTGTGGCCAAGGAAGAATATCACGGGTCAATTACTTCTAACCCAGTCCCAGCAAGAAAGGGGATCAACCTCTTGGGAATAAGATGTGCATGTGTGCCCATAAAACATTCACAGGATATGCTGAACTCTGAAGAAACCAATGCTTTACCTGTATCATCAGAGGAATTGCTGTCGCGATGGCTGGGTCATATAGCGGAAAGAGCAAGGAGAAAAAACGGGGACAACCCTCCCCCCCCCCTTCCCACCCAGGGAGCTGCCACTGAAGGATCCTGATGCCAACGCCCCCATGGGAGGCTGCTTCTGGAGGAGCTAGAAGCCCAAAGAAGCAGAAAAAAAACTGCCACGCCGAACTAGGAAAAAAACTTTGAAAGTTCTTTCTGAAAAATCGCCCTCACAACAACCTTCAAGAAAGGAAGAGATTAAAGAGGCTGAAATGGTGTCCAGTAATAATGCCAGAGCAAACACTATTCATACTGAGAGAATCATTATAATCTGACAGCTGCTTAGTGACCTAGGTGGAGGGAACCAGTGGGCAGAAGCCACATCAATAAAACCACCATCACAACTGTCAGTAATTGGCTCCCTTAGAGGCAGCCTCACCCACGGGGCCAACGGGTTTTTGGGGTTTTTTTCTATTTTTCTCTTTGGACTTGAATCTAGTCTTATTGAACCTGATGGGAACACCCAAAGAATGGGCATGAAAAATGAATTACTGACTCATACCAAGGTTAGGTCTCAACTATAGCCTTAACTGCATAGTTGGTTTTGACTAAAAGACCAAAAGGTTCTAACTGAGCCCAGCTTTCTTCTTCTCTCTAAATGGTAACGCCAGGGAGGGCCAAAAAATATGCATGCTGTGCACATGAAGCCAATTCTGCAGCAGTTTAAAAAAAAAAAATCTTCCCAACTTCAAATTTGATGAAAGTGACCACATTAGTACTTTTCCCTCACATGTAATTACGGATTTGATTTACTAAGCTTTTTCAATAGACAAAATGGGAAAAAGTCTTGTAAATCAGACCCAAAGTCATCAAACCCAAGCATGGAGGCTAAGTCACTAAAGGCCACTATCACACAGTCTGCACATTAAATAGCAACCTGGCCAATGATGATTCAGCACCGATGAAATCTCACGCTAAAACGGGCACGTGGGCATGTGCATGACTGCTAAAAATTAGGCGAGTACCAGGGAATGGACTTTCCTATTAGCTTCCAAGTGACCTGGACTGGCCACTGTCAGAAGCAGTGCGGCACACATGTTCTTAGAGCTATGAAACCAGAGGAAGAATCGACATTCCCTCCTGTCAGCAAAGATTTGCAGAGTCAGTTCAGGTGTAGGAGAAAGGGAATAGTCGGCTGGGCTCGGGATTGAAAGGGGGATCGGTCCCAGAGGACCTATGTTTATAGATCAGGGGGCAGCCAGCGGGATAGAGACCTAGGGTAGACAGCAGGCTTCTGCTCGTGTGTCTGGGGGAGGGAACATCAGTTCTCTTGGTCTATTTGCAGCTCCTTTAGTAAAAAGATTTCCTGTGAGATCCTCTTAAAAATCCGTTTTTCTAACATAAGTAAGGTCAGTTTGGTAAATCGTTCATCACATGTAAGCCCAGTCCCCTTTGTTAGCTTAGTGACCCTTCTTGGTTCCTTTTCTAATGTTCGTGTAAGCGGATTCTGAGGCCCACCACAGTCACAAAAAACGTTTACTCCAGTGATACAGAAATACAGAAAGCTAGCTCCCCAGCGGGGAAACAGTCCATCGCACTACCGCTAAGAGTAATCTCACACTACACCAACTTTAGAGTTCGGCTTTTCCCAAGGGATTCGCATTATTTTGAGGGAGCTGATGTAGCAAATAGAAACAGAAAAAAAAAAAGTCCATGTACATCTATTCGAGCAATATGTTTGCTCCTTTTCCCTTGCTCCTTTAATTTAGAGAACAGATTGTTTATAACAATGCTTGTCACTGGCTTATTATCTACATCACGACCAGCAGGGAGGGCTTCCTGGTCCAGGCAAAACATTTCATATCTATCTCCAGGCAAGTTAGATGGAATCGAAGTCGGTTCAGAACCAGGCCATCTCTGCCCTCGCATAACAGCACAGTTACAATGCTATTCTGAATGGGTGCTTCCCCCAAACACATTTACTCAGGATACTGTTACACCGCTTCACGCCGATCTTACAAACTCCTCAACCCTCACCGTTCAGGGAAGATCTCTCTCCTGACCCTCCATCTCGGCCATTTTGAGGGGAAAAAAAACTCAAAACTTTCCCCACCAAGCTCCTTCTGTACCCTCTGTTGGCAGAAACCACCTACTGCAAATGCAGGGGGGAGCACAGGATTATACCATCCCTGCTTTAGGGGCTAGGATTTGTCTTCAGTAAGGCAAAGGGGCCTTGCATTTGGAGATCTTTTTGAGGATGGGTGCCCAAAACTGAACCCTGGTACTCCAAACGTGGTCTGACAAATGCCTTATAGAGCGGAAGAGCAATATCCACAGTCTCATTCCTCGCTCTGGCCCCATTTAATGAAGCCAGCTCGAACCCAGTGCTGGCTGCGGGGCCTTGAGACATTAGTTTCGGACGCCCAGTGGCACAGGATGCAGCGGGTGGTGGCGCACGGCTGCTTCTCAGTCAGAGATTTAGGCGGATGAGCACAAAACGCGCCTTCCTGAGAAGTGATCTATACAATTTAAAAAAAATAAATAAAAAGTGAGTTTGAACTGAACTTCACCAAAACACCTGTTACCTGGCATGCACGAGGGAAAATACTCCATGCTAGTAAGCACTTCTCATGAAAGAAGAACAAAATACACATTATACAGCACTCAACCAATCAGGAAGCTCAACAAACCGGCATCTGGGACGTCCCCAGGCACGCTCATACTCCGTGCCCCACTGAGTGCTGTATCTAAGAAGCTCACAGGGACTGCAGTCAAAAGAGAAGATACAGAGCATGGGTGAGAGGAAAGGAGAGCCCTGGGAGGGGAGGCTGATGCTCAAGAGGGTGAGGAGGAGGACACCACTACACCTCAGTACTGGCACTAATTTTTCTAGGAAAAATAAGCACCAAGCTCGCCTATCCCGCCACTAAGGCTACTGGCATTCCATCAACAAGCAAAAGGACAGGAGCAAAGGTTTGTCTGAGAAATTGGGACAGAACTGCCTGGAGAAAAAAGAGTGAGCAGCGTGGGGAGGGGAATGAGGGTAAACAGTGTGGGGTGGCAGGGTGTGAATAAATGAGGGGGGGGGGAGTGGAGTAGGTTGTGCAGGGCAGGGAGGGAATAGAGAAAAACAGTATATGGGGGTGACCATTTAATGACCCAGGTATCCCTATGCTGTGGAGGAGTAGCCTAATGGCTAGAGCAGTGAGCTAGAAAGCAGGGAGACCAGGATTCAAATCCCACTACCACTGGTCAAGTCCCTTTACCCTCTATTTCCTCAGGTACAAAAGGTTAGATTTTGTACAACTTTATACAGTATTTGTTTATTGAAGGTCAACAATTATCTGATTTTTTTTGTTTGTTTTATATTCTGCTTTTTGGTACATCAAAGCAGGTTACATTGAGGTACTGTAGGTATTTCCCTACTCCCAGAGAGCTTACAGTGTGGCTTTTAATGTAATTATGGAACAGTAAGCACTTTGGTTTGCATTGATAAATGGAAAAGGCCTTACATTCAGCCCTGCCATTGCATTTGTTAAGCATTTTCCACACCGAAACGTCTGGAGAGATTTTTTTTTTTTTTTTTGTTAAACCTCCCCGGGCCCGTGTCACTCCAAGTTGTATTTAAAAGTCTTGAGCTGCTACGGATGGCACAGGACCAGCCCCTCTGGTCATTCAGAAACTTCAGATTGCTATGGATCTGCATCAGAACGTCATACAAACCCCATCCATCACTCCTGCTGACAGCCTGGCAGCCGAGTACCAAGTTTAAACTATTCGGCTCCACTCCGTTTTTCTTTGTTGCTTTAAAAAAAAAAAAAAATTCATAGTAAAGTCTGGGAATTCCACATGCATTCTTAGAAGAAAAAAAAAGATTGCACTGTAGCTAGCAGGAGAGGAGCTCACATAAAGGGTGCGGAGGGCATTATCCTATTGTCCAACTTCAGTCCTTTACCCGACAGGTTAATGTTGGGAGTCTGGCAAATAACACAGAGGCACAGAGGAAGAGCAGAGTAAACAGCACACACATATAGAAGAATAGCAACAAAAATAATGTGTGGCAAATAATATACTGGGCAATAACAATTAACAGCAAAGACTTTTTATTTTACATACGCACACATCAGTTGTGCATAATACTCCACTCATACATCAATTGTAATATGTATGTAATCAAAGGACCCCCAACACGGCCGTGTTTCGCATCAGGGCTGCGCCAGGGGGACCACAGTATCCACAAGTTTAATGTTTGAGGTTATGATGCACAATTGATTCTGAAGAGTAGCCAGCGGCACAGGACAAAACTTTAACAGCGGTGAGGCTATTCCGCAGGGAGCCACGGAGGAAGCTCAACCATGGCACCGAATGAGTAGTTAACCTTGACGGAACTGATATAGGTCACAGAGATCCTAATTGATGTAGGTCATAGAGATCCTAACACGGACCTTCACCCCTTAACTTTGTTTGCTAGGTTGAACGACGTTAAAAGCTGGGAACATCGCTAAATCAAAAAAAAATCAAAAACCGGACTCTGTTCAAGAATAAACTGGAGCGGGTAGGCACAGTGCCTTCCTGACTCTCTTTAATCGAACCAGCAACAGGAGACCTACCCGCTCCAGTTTATTCTTGAACAGAGTCCAGTTTTTTATTTTTTTGATTTAGCGATGTTCCCAGCATTTAACATCGTTCAACCTAGCAAACCAAGTTAAGGGGTGAAGGTCCGTGTTAGGATCTCTATGACCTACATCAATTCCGTCAAGGTTACCTACTCATTCGGTGCCTATTCTCGCTCATGACTGGATCCCAGCCCTGGGTCCGACAGAGCTGGAAACCCAAAAGAACAACAGGAAAACGCTGGACCTCCCCAACCACCCCCTCCCCCCCCCAAAAAAAAAAAGTTAATGTTGCAAACAGGGGTGGCTCAAGCCCAATCCTCTGCCTGAGGCGAGGGATGAATTGGCGCCCCCCTCTGCCCCCACCAGACACACACGCTCTCTCACCACCACCCCAGGCTCGCAATCTCTCTCACACACACACACACATCCTACACACGCTTACTCTCACCGGGGCCTTCATCTTATAGCCACAAGCAGGATTGAGTTCCACTCGCGGCATGCCGGAGTCTTCATCTTCACTGCCAGCGGGACCTTCATCTTCGCCGTGAGCGGGACACGCTCCCTCACAGCCCTGTGCTTCGCAATTGCACAGAATGCCCGCGGGTCCTTTCTTGTTTTGACGGCAGGGTGAGGCAGCCACTAGAGGAGGTTTTTTTTTTTTTGGGGGGGGGGGCAGTGTTTGCCACTTCCAAAGTTTGCCGCCTGAAGCGGCCGCCTCACCCTGCCTCATTATAGAACCTCCCCTGGTTGCAGGCAGCGACTCCCACTCTGACCCAATTTTAAAATGTTATTTCCAAGATGCTGCGGGGTAAACAACTTACCCCACATTTCCCCTGAGCCTCAGATCAAACATGATTCCACCAATATCAGAATTTAAAACACCCGGGAGTGGTGGCTGGTTCATCCAAAATTGTTAATTTACTTCATTTTGCGAACTGGACGCAGGGAGTGTGAAGGAATTTGTGGCACTACATGCAATACAGGCCAGCGCTACTGGGTGCGCACACACAGGGTGGCAGCGGGCTGAGAGGGCAAAGAGCAGCAGTAGCCACAGCAAAAAAATAATAATAATAATAGGTCCTGTCAGCCACACAAACTCAAAGAACTATCGGTGCTTGCAATCACTTTCTTGTCACATCTTTTGTATGAATCAAATCAAAAAGAGGAACAGAATCAATTGAGTTCGCATTTCCTCTTATACATGCACATAATACAGTTGACTCAAATTCTTGTTTGAACTGGTGGCATACGAGGTGCAAATCTGCCAGCAGCCTTGGCTACGTGGCACCAATTATAATCATATGCCAGTCTTTAAATATCACCCCTGTTAGAAGAAGCAATATTTTTAGAACAGCATTTTTTAATCCTTATTTTTTAATGCATTAAAAACACTTAACTTGCATTAGGAGCAAACCACCTACTGAAATATTATGATAATGAGACGCAGGCATGAGGACACCAAAACACTGCAGTGCAGAGTAAGGATTCACAGCCAGCACATTTCTGGTCTTACCTTGGCATTCTTGTATCACATAAGAGAAAGCCATTTTTAAGAATAGACTTCTCCTTGAAACAATTAATGAACCAGCCAGGGACTTGCTCTTCTCCAAAATACTACGGGGTTCTAATGCAGGGACGCTCTAACCGGTCCTACAGGTCCCTCCAGCTAGTGGGGTTTTCAGGACATCCATACTGAACATGCACGAGATTTATCTGCCTGCGCCACCTCCTGTGTATGCAAAATATTCCTCATGCATATTCATTGGAGACATCCTGAAAACCCAACTGGCTAGGGGGGCCCATAGGACTGGTTGGAGCACCCCTGTCCTAATGCAACACAAGATCAATGTTTTTAATACATTCAGAAATGAAGATTTCAAAAAACACTGTTCTAAAAATATTTCTTTTAACATGACAGGCATAGGATTATAAATGTTGCCACTTAGCCAATCTTGCTGGCCGATTTGCACCTCGTACGCTACCAGTGCAAACAAGAATTTGCATTATGTGCATATAAAAGAGGAAATCGGAAGTCAGTTGATCCCGTTCCTCTTTTTGGTTTGATTTGTGTGCTCGTGTGGAAACAGGGACTGGGCTCCTCTTCAGATTTAGTAGTTCACATCTTTTATATGCACAAATAAACAGACACACCAAGTAGTACTGCTTTTCTTCATGCATTGGTTTATTTTTGTGTTTCAAAGTTTATTTGGGGGGGGGGGGGTATAAGTGATTTGACTTGCTTTGTGTCTACACCTCTGAGGACCTGAGTGCTACTGTTCTATCAGGCCGATACAGTAAAAGTCATGGGAGAGAGGGCAAGTGCCCACTCTCTTGTGCGTGCGATTCAGTAAAAAAAAATATTCAAATCAGGGCCTGCAGTAAAAAGAGGCACTAGGGACACTAGCGCATCCCTAGCGCCTCTTTTTTGACAGAAGCGACGGCTGTCAGCGAGTTTGACAGCCGAGGCTCAATTTTGCCGGCGTCGGTTTTCAAACCCACTGACAGCCACGGGTTCGGAAACCGGACGCCGGCAAAATTGAGCATCCGGTTTTCAACCCGCGAGTCGCGGGTCGATTTTAAATTTTTTTTTTAATTATTTTTAACTTTTGAGACCTCCGACTTAATATCGCCATGATATTAAGTCGGAGGGTTACAGAAAAGCAGTTTTTACTGCTTTTCTGTGCACTTTCCCAGTGCCGGCAGAAATTAACGCCTACCTTTGGGTAGGCGCTAATTTCTGAAAGCAAAATGTACGGCTTGGCTGCACATTTTACTTACTGAATCGCGCGGGAATACCTAATAGGGCCATCAACATGCATTTGCATGTTGCGGGCGCTATTAGTTTCGCGGGGGTTAGACGCACATTTTCGATGCGCTATTACCCCTTACTGAATAAGGGGTAAAGCTAGTGCGTCCAAACGCGGGTTAACAGTGCGCTCCGCCAGAACGCACTGTACTGTATCGGCCTGAGTGTTGTTCCCACAGCTTAGGGAGCGGGTTTAAGTTCCTCCTGCATCGGGAGAATGAAGAAACATTATAACTGCTAATTCACAGACGCCCCTTCTTCTCTTCCCTCTGCCACTCACAGTCATTACAAGCAGAGAGAAAGGTTTAACAAACTGTAGCCCTTTCTGCCTTTCCTCCCCCATAACTTGCTTTTTCGCTCTGCTCTCTAACTATTGCAATCTCAGAAGCTTCTCATCACCTGTAGATTCATGTTGCTGAGGCTATTAGCTATTACTCACCCTTGCAAAAAAAAAACAAAAAAGAGCACCCGACGTGCACATTCATACTCCCGAAAATTAAGGCCTGCCCCGGAGCAGGCGATAAATTTAGGGGCTCCTCAGGACTTAACAAAAAAACAGAAAATACTGCACTTCCTCTGACTTAATATTGTGGAAACTAAAAAAAAAAAAATGTCTTCCCTGCGGTCAGCTTAGAAAAACAGACACTCCTAAGGCTGAGCATCCATTTTCCTAACCCGCACAGTCCCTTCTCCCGGGCGCACGGTTTCCCCTAGCGCTTCCTCTTTAATGCAGCGGCTCACCTGCCTACCGCATCGTGGGCCCAGGAAAGGTGGATGGGTGCGCGTTAGCAAAGCAGGCGCTCAATCATGAGCACTCATCTTTCACCCGCCGATGCTGCAACCGGCCTGAACGGAAGAGAAAGGAGAGGAGAAAGTCGGCGGGGGGGCAGAGGGAAGGCTAGGAAGGGTGAGGTGAAAGGGAATGAGAGCCAGAGGGCTGGGAGACCGGATGGGAGTTGGGAAGATGCGGGAAGGCTGTGATAGGCGATGGAGGGCGAAAGGTTAAAAAAAAAAATGCATAAGATGTAAAGTGCTGCGAGGCGGGAGCAAGGCAGAGAAGAAGAGAGATGACAAGTAAGAGAAACAGTGACAGCTGGAGGGAGGAGGAGAGGTGGGAAAGGAGGCTGCATCACAGAAGGAAAAGTAAAGTGGAAAAAAAAGAGGGACCAGAGTCAGGGGGAGAAGCCAGAGGATGAAAGGAGAGGAGCAAGCAAAGGTAAAAAACGTGAGGGGTTCTTTATTTTCAAATTACATATCCGAGTCTATGGCATTGGCAGCTTTACATTATTTTACAATTCTAGCTGCCTTAATCTGCCACGTAGAGTTTCTGGCAAACTGCAAGGGCTGGCAAAATCACCCTCTCCCCCCCCCTCCAGCCCCCACCTAACCGGCACTCACCCAGCGCTTCCCTCCTGCCCTCCACCCCCCCCACCCCCCCAGGCTGCGGCAGCTCCCTACCCCCTCACTGCCAAGCTGCTCAGCCATAGGTCGGGCTTCAGGCGGCAACGTAATCAAACCCTCTGCCGTGCCACACGCCCACCTCCTCCCCCCCCCCCCTCCCGGCCACACCACCGAGGTAAAGGGAAGAGATGGTGGTGGGGAGGGGGGACGGGGACAGGTGGTAGCTCACCGTCCTGAGCTCAGGCACCTCGTATTCTCCCCGCGCGCGCGCCTGAGGAGCCGGCGTGAGCAACGGCGGAGGCCCAGCGGCAGCAGTGGCGGGGGGGGGGGGGGGGGGGGGGCAGGGAGAAGCTGAGCAACGGCCAGCACGGCGCAAGAGGAGGGGAGGCATCGTCGTCGTCATCATCCACTGGGATGCCAAGTTTTGAAGTTGCACAGGGCAGCCAGAAGCCTCGCGCTGGCCCCTGTTTACAACTGCTGTGATCGATTTTGCTTGGTGGTTGGTTGTGTTTTTTTCAGCGTCTTATCTTTGTCACTGTCATGACTGCGCCTGGAAAGAGACAACTTCTCCTCCCGCCGAAGGAAGATCAAAAAACGTTAATACAAATTCTTCTTTTTTTGTATTTTATCCACCAGTAAGATCACAAAAAAAAAAAAAATAGGATTTTAGAGAGCTCCTTGAATACTGTACTGACCTGTTCTATGCTGTCAGTGTGCACTGGACTGAGCAAAGGTGAGGATGAACAGGAAAAGCCCCGACCGGCGCCGTTATCATCAAATGCTGCGGGCGAGGGGGAAGGCCAGGGGAAGTTGTTTGCTTGGCAGCCTTACTGCACACGAACACTATGGATTCTGCCGCAATTCATCTGTCTCCTCACAGAAAAATTCTAAAACCGTCACCAATATATTCTATGTGAGCGTTCTATTTTTTTGGGGTTGGCACGATACAACAGAAAAAAAAAAAAAGGTCTAACTTTCCGTCTATATCCTTCCTCCTCAGAAAGTAGTTCTCCGTTTTCAGCTTACCGATTCCCCCCCCCACCCCTCCACTCTTAAGTAAGTCCATTTTTTTTTCAATATCTTCACCTTCGTTCCATTCCCTCGGCCTACCATGACTTCTAATGTGCCAGGGGAGGGGAATCTGTCATGTGAGATTAGATCCGGCCAGATTAAGCGGAGCCCTAGCTGGTCCATACCTTGCACGGCTAGGCCCTGGAGATCCTAGTTGCCTGGGCTGCCCTCCGTCTCTGGAAGTACACCATGCATGCAGTTTATCTGTCTGTTAATTAGAACATTGTGAAGCAATAAAATAAAAAGCTAGCTATTGACTCTGGCATCACGCTTCAAATAAATATGTATAACATCTGCAGCACCAAAGAACAAAATATGGGGTGAACGGCATGAGACAATATTTTGGGGTTCTGACTTTGAACTTTAACTAGAAACCTATCTTCCGGGGCTCCTCCTTCCCGAGTTGGGGAGGGGGGGGCTCTGACTCTGCACACGCAGGGAGGCTGATTTCAATACGTGATGACCTTGAGATGGACGGGGGAACAGTGTCGTCCCGTCCCCCCCTGTAATGAGCAACGACCGTGGGCGCTCTCCTCTCCGCAGCACGCCTGATGTCAGTGGTCCTTGGCTGAGACCTGTCTATACCACACCGAGACAATCAATTCCGTAAATGATGGTGATAATCAGGGAAATTGCCTAATTTATAAATCTGTGCATACAGCGTTTTAATGGATGCCCGTGCTTTAATGCTGATGCCTTCAAAGCTAAATGAGCCGGTGTCCAAGCTGTCATTGTGCAGGAAAAAAAAAAAAAATGATGAAGACAGTCAAGTCTTGCAGGTAACTAAATCTCATGGATATTCAGATCTGTGGTGCCCGATCACTCACTGCTGCTGACTTCCAGCCGTGTCCTGCAGCACGAAGACTGGCACAGTACGGATATGCCTCTGTTGCTGATTAAAGGGTTTTGAAACCCCTGCAACTCATTTTAGTTAAAAAAAAATATATATATATATCCCAACAACTAAACTACAGTCTCTTAGTTTTAACAAAATGAATATTATAACACTGGTATGGCCCCGGGTTTCCCTTTCCTCTGCACCTCTCCCCTTCTCTTTTACACACAGTTAGGAAGCCTGCGGCTACGCATCTTTCTTTATCAAAATACCGCAGTGCACGGGGAAATGCTTAAACTCTGTGCTCGTGGCTCCCGTCAGGGGCGTGGAGAGTGGTGCAGGGCCAGGAGGGCAAGGGCCATGCCAGACGCCACAGCTAAACCTGCTGCCCTCCGCAAAGAAACTTGCACCGGTATCCTTGGCTGCTCCACCCCGACATTGCTACTCTTGGTTAAACCTTAAGCGATTGATTTCGCCCCATAGTCCGCTGTCAGTGCTTTACTTACTGCTCAATCTCACTAACCTGACATTTATGGTGCACTGATTGGCCTCTGTCAGTGGCGCTGGTTGTAAATTCACTTTGAAAAGCTTTGTGTTAACAGCCTTCAAGCAGGCTCCGAGAAGAGTAGGCAGAGGCAGGCTGACAATTGCTTGACCTCCTGCCCTTATTACAGTGAGTAAATCAGGCTTTGAGCCATTAGGCTGGAGCCTGAGGCCTACACAAAAAGGATTGACATGACTAAAGGTCAACCTCTGTCACGCATGTATAACAATTTGGATAATGGAATTCTGTAACTTATCTGGGGGGGGGGGGGGAGAGAAGAGAGAAAAAAAAAGGTGGCGAACACTTAAAAGGGAAGCAGATGACAGACCAGGTCTCTGACTGGTGTGATAAACACACTGAGTGAGTCATTTAGAGGTCCTAATTGTTTGAACTGAATCCTCAGGCAACACGGGGAAGCCATGAAACATTACCGTTCAGGATGCAAAATAAGAAAGGAAAATGCAAGAAAACCGTACACTTTCTGGCCTTCTCAAGGTTAGCTCGTTATTTGTCTCTAACTTTCTCGTCCGTTATTACTGTAAATGCAAATACGATCGGCAGCTCAGGACACACTATCGTTATCAGGCAGGCGGCATGTTTTCAGTATTCCTGGGACTTTTCCTCCACTCTGCCTCTCTCTCTCTTTCTCTTTTCCTTTCCTTGGGTAAAAAACATGGAACAAGGGCAGAAATTTATAACTGACAAAACTTTGGGTTGGTAAACATACTTTCTCCGGCGCGGAGAAAGGCTTTACATAAGATGCTGAGGCAAGGATCACGCTGACATTTATTCAGCGTTTCATGCTGAGATTAAAGAATCTTTTCTGTGACTCCTTATATTTTTTGTCAACAGATACATGTGAAACTTTATAGGCAGAAAGTGTGCGTTCACAACTTAAATTTCATTTGTCTGGTTTTTGGCTTTTACAACAAGAAACATTAAAAAAAAAAAAAAAAACCAACCCATGGAAAATGAGGCATGGCCTGTCATGGAGTGAAAACGTCCCTCAGTCAAAGAACAAAGACTAAAGGTGTCCGCAAGCCACCAGCACACACAAATCAACCTATGCCAAGATCTGGGATACAGAAGCTGCCCTTGCGATACAAGCCCTAAAATAAGAAATCTGTCAAACAGGAAATCAGGATGCAAGGAAATAAATGCTACTGAGAAAACGCACCAGTGTGAGCAGCGCTGATTCAGTCGCAGACTCTAAAGCCAGAATGCTTCCATGCAATCTCACTTATTACAAAAAAGTCTAAAAAAAAAAGAAAAACATTTCACTTAATCCACTACAAATTTGAAAGACGTCACGCTTCGCTTGGTGAATGCCACTCTCTTTCTTAAATAATGTCAAAGGCAACTTGAGCAAGCTGCTGCAATGCCTATGTTAAGACCGTATCTATAACCCCAGGGTTTATATTTTAAGGTCAAAAAGAGCTTTAATGTGCATGATGACATATTTGAAACAGAGCTAACAAGCAGTCCAGGGTACTGCCCGATGACTTGCTGGGGGAGCATCATTTTACCTCTAGCAGACCGGTGGCCCACAGCCTTCGATCTCCTAGTGCTCTGCGCATTTAGGCTAGGCGAAGACGAGTCCTGTCATCTAAGAGCTTCCGATTGCATGTCTGAAAAATACTGCAGCAAGCGCTTAAGCAAATGAGAACTGTGGCTGAGATTTCCCAAAGTGTATCTGCAGAATCCAGTAATGCACGGCAGCAAAATGCAGATCACATTAACACCAGGATATCCCTTCCCACGCACAAAGGCCAACAAGGGTAGTCCTGGTGTTACACACACTGTCCTGAGGAAATACAGGTTAGCAAGCAGGGTTTTTTCATTCAGTTCTATCAATTGTATTTGCTTATTACTGAAAAATATAATAATGATGTTAGCATTGCTATCAGCTTTGTCCCCCTTCTTATGTATATTCACATCAAGATGTTCTCACTATTAGCAGCAATAAAGGCCACTAAACAAAAAATATATATGATGATCCCTTTCTATTGAATAAACAATACATTCCTTGAACAGCTTTTTTGGGAGCACTGTGAGCAAAAAGCGAGAGCACATCCAAAAGGTTATGGCACAACCAAGTCAGGGACATTTTATTCAACAGTAGACCCTCGGCAGAGCATGGGCTCTGACCTGCGTGGCTACCACAGGCCCGACTATATTTCGGTAGAGGCCGCTCTGTCCAGTGGCATCGAAGGGGAGAGGGGGGGCAGTGTTCTCATGATCAGAAGAGGTCGACACAAGCAAGGCAGCAAAGGAACAGGTCAGAATAGACAACACGGCTAACCTGGAGGCAATTTCCTGGCAGTTTAGGTTCACAGCCAAGTCGATGACTCCTTACCCACCAGGGCACCCTAAACCATAAAAAGCCTGACTTGTCAACCATTGTCGCCACTGGATGCGGACAATCTCTTTTCCAAAAAAAAAAGCAATCTGGCGTTTTATTTGTAGGCGCTGCAAATTCAACAGACAAGCTGCCCTCTTATGGATAAATGGGCATTTGCTGGGTTTTAATAGCCCCCTACACTAGCCAATCGGAGGGAAAAAAAAAAAAAAGATTAAGCCTTCAGAACATTTCTCATTCAGATTACAGACGAAAGAAGGAGAACAGAAGCCACCGCTATAAAGGCAACTGCTAGACCCAATCCTTACTGTGGCACTGGTATTGCCAACATGTTGCATGTGAACTGCCCTACTGTATATATGGCTCTCACAATAAGTTTGGAAAAATATGCCGTCAACTTTTACTGCAGAAGAGATTTTTGTTCGTATTTTTTTTTTATTTTCAGTTTCACAGCTAAAAGAACTTCAGAAGCTGAAAAACTTCAAAATTACCATAACCGGTTCCCTTTTTAAATTCCCAGATTAGTTTCCCATCAAACTCTACGTGTCCTGTGCGTGCACATTCCTCAGGTCTACTCTTATTAAAGTCTGATGTTAAGCAGAAAGGGGAAACCATGCGCAGCTAGATTAATTTATCTCCGGGGAATAAAGACACATTAATATTTGAGATAATGTTTTCATATAGGTTGGACCTTTTCAGTTCTTTATTAGCAAACACATTGTGTGGGGGAGGGGTGCATTATCTCAACTCTCATCAATAATGCCTAATTGCTGAGAACATTTCTGTTTTCTTTGCAGAAATATTTGGGGCAGGCTTGTTCCCATTACTTCAAAATGAAAATTACCAGCATTTGCTTTTATCGTACTTTTTAGCATCATTGGCATACGCACATCAGTTACCAAGGAGAATATTTACTCAATACACCCTGTACTGTTTTTATTTTAAACAAATCAAGGTTTATTGTAGAGAGAAAATGCCGGGTCTGATAGACCTGGGACATGAAATAGCAAAAGTGACTAATTATTTTGGCTTTCCAAAGCACTGATCTCCCTTCCTCCCTCAATCCCTCTCTCCTACAAAGAAAAAAAAATGATGTTGGCCTTTAGCTAAAAAAATAACTTTATAATTTCTCATGAGTACCCAGAGAGGTGTCAAAACAAGTAGTGAGGTAATGGAACGCTGTTTAATAGACTCTGACCTGCTGTGCATCGAAAGCTTAGATCAGGGGAGACAGAGGAAGGGATGGACGAGCAGTACTTCATGCCGAACTACACAAAGCGGCATTGTAATGTTATCCAAAAATAGCCGGGCATGTGCATAACTGAGGCAGGTTTCCTAGTGTTTCCAGTGGGAAAGGACAACTGTCCAATATTTGGCAGTGTATTTATTTAACTTACAAAAAACCCACTTCTCCATTTATTTTTTCAATAAAAACTGCCCAAAGCAGTGTACAAGCTTGAATCATAAAATAAAATCACATCAAACATGCACCAAAGACATGAACAAATAAAACAACAAAATCAACAAACATTACGATCACATAACAAACACTCTCGGGGGTTGCAAATTATCAGTTTAGCCCAGAAGTTACCAGAGCGAGAGTCTCTCATCTCCAATGTCATCAAAAACCTCTTCACGTACAGCCTGGCTTACATGTGCACTTGGAAGGATAAACAGATGGACACACACAGCAATGCTAACAGGCACTTCCATTGATTTAAATGAGATGCTCCTAATGGTAATTTATGAACAATGAACGTTAACCACAAACAAGGATCAGGTAATAGAAAGCTCCACCAAATGTACAGCTGTTCCTGTCCCTAACTATATTTTAGGCACATATTTACAGTTAGAATATGCAGGGGCTGACTATGGGGGGTACTCTGGGGTTTGAGCAGCTGAGAAATATTTTCGTGGGTGCTCAGCTCCCAGAGAGACCATTTAACAAAGCCTCCTTCCTCAGCTTTGATCTGAGGGGTGGGAGCCTGTCTTTACTGCTCTAAACTTTGTCAGACCTACCCCAACATCCATTCTTCCCTTTTTCCCTGCAGGACTGACCCCCCCCCCCCCGTACTCCCAACACTAGGCTCTCCAACACTGCCCGGGGAGAAATCAAAGTAATGAAATGTAGGGTTGTAATTCACCAGGAGCACTTGTTTGAACGGGCCACACATACATTTATTTAAATAAATGTATAGACAGATTATAGACAAAGATGGGAAGGAGAAGTGGAACAGGAACAGAAGAAGAGTGGAAGAGATGGGAGGGGAGAAAAATGCAGTTAGTTCAAATCTTATGTATTATCCATGCTGCCTCCTTCTCTGTTTCCACCTCCCAGAACTCCAGAATGCCCCATGGGTCTTCCAGCTCCCGTGCTGGGGTCATGGGCCCAGGCAGTGGAAGTCTGCTGCTCTTCCTCGTCTTCTTTCCCAGTCCCTAGGAACACAGCGGCATCAGGGGGTGCCCCTCGGGGACACTGACGAACTGTACACTCAGGCTCCCTGCAGCCAGTCCTCTGCCCGCACAGCGGCGTGCGCTTCAGGTTTAGAAAGCTAAGTGTGCATCTTTCAGAAAGGAAGGCAAGGGAACCGCTGGCGCATTCAGCACAGGCTCCGTTAGTGTCCCCCCATGGCCCACTTTTCAGCTTCCAGGCAGGACAGAGAAGATCAGAGAGGGGTAGGGGCAGGCTGCAAAAGAAGGTAAACAGTGAGAGAAGAAGGTGGGAAAATGGAGGCTGGAGAGGGTGAATGGGGAGATGGAGGCTGAGAAAGAGGAAGGTGCCAGCAGTGAAAGCTGGGAGAAGATGAGAAACAAGACATGAGAGATTAAGAGAGAAGGAAAAGGATGGAGGTGAGCGACAGCAAGGCACGAGAGATTATAGGCCTTTATTTATGAACACTATCCTATTTTGTGCCCATAGAAGATGAAACTTTACTGAATAAGGCTCTAAGAGGGTTATCATAGAGGTTGTAGATAAGCATGAATGATTAACAGTGTACACAGGAAATAAAGGTTTTGTTTGGGGTTTAGCATTTTATTTTCTTGTGTGTGTCATTTTCTTTCTTCGTTCCCATTTAACATGTGCCATAATTTTACAGAATGTGAACTTCTTTACAATGTGCATATTGTACTAATAGTGCAAGCTAAAAGGACACAATAACATGAAACACAATTTTGTTTGGTTTTTTTGTGTCACTTCAGATGGGCAATAACACCAAACGATTAACTAATGCCACTGTCTTATCTAAAAATTCCCTCCTGAACAGATCAAAAACAATACATACAAAAACACTGATTCAAAAATTGCAAAATTTCACAAAATCCAAAATACCCAACCAAGCTGCACACAATCTATGTGAAAGGGAAAACCTGAAACAGCCCGCACAGAGATTTCAAGATTCATCAGTGCTTAAATTTCCAGCTTTCACTGCCATCAGGGAAAAAAAAACTTTCAGAGATTTTTTTTATGAGTTTGTAAACTTATAAAGTCTCAAATCTTCTAAGAAAAAAAATCGTGCAGTACTTATCTAGGTAAAGGCTAGATAAGTATTCAAAGAAACAAAACTTGTGGAATACTTATCTAGCCTTTTCTAGATAAGTACTGCACGACGATATTTGTTTCTTTGAAGATTTTTGTTGCTTTCTAGGCCTGTCTGGAGCTCTGCTTGTGAAGCTCGGTGATGATCATCTCTTGACAGGGTCGGAGGGAAGCGAAATCGGGCATTTCGTGGGGCTAAACGGGGCCCACATCCAGACTGGGCAACAGTTTCTGCACACTGGGCTGCCGCCGATTGGGGTTGCAAGAACAGATCAGGCCAGCCTTGGGCACAGACGCCTATTGTCATTCGTTTAAAATCATTTTTTAAAGTAAGTGGTTGTCAATCTAGAATTAGAGTTTTCGGCATTTTCTTCAGATGCACCCTGCAAAGACATTTGTGGGGGGGGGGGGGACGACAAACCTTTTAGCACATCTTGAAGCCCTGGAGGCACGTTGGTGAGCAGCGGGTGCTCTGAGCGGGCACTTACCTCCCAGAGGTGCTGCGTGTTCCTGACGGCTCCGGCCTGCACCTTCTCCGGCGGCAGCACCACGCCCTGGAAGGGGCCGATCCACGTGCCCTGCTGGATCCGTTGGGCGGCGCAGATGCCGTAGGCCAGGCCCGGCACGGTGCTGGTGCAGAGGCAGACCTCCCGCGGCAGGTCCCGCAGCCACTCGGGGATCTCGGGCGGGGGCGCGGCGGCCGCGCTGCTGCTGGTGCCCACCAGGCGGCGCAGCGAGTGCAGGGGCCCATGCATGGGGCACTCGCCGTCGCGGTTGTCGGCGCACATGTCACAGCCTGTGGAGAGAAGGAGAGGGAGGGGTGGAGTCAGAGGCGGGGCGGAGCCACGGAGGGGAGGGGAGGGGCTGGGGGCGGGGCTATGGCGTGCGGCGCTGCCCGAACAGGGAGCTGGGACGGCAGGGGGCGGAGAGAGGGATTGCCCGGAGAGGGGGGTTCGGGGGCCTATTACGGGATTAGAAAAAAAAAGGAAAAAGAAGACAAAAGAAAAAGTGGATAAAAACTCTGCTACGTGTCTCATGTGGCACTAGAAAGGGTGAAGAGGGTGGCAAGCAGGACCAGTTCCGTGTTCCCTGCCCTGGGTTGGGGGATAAGCAATGGGGAAAGACTATCTCTAGGCTATGATAGTACCGAGGAGTAACCGGGATCCAAATATGAAAAGAAGAGTGTGGACAGCTTCAAATTAAATTCCACCTATCTTTTATATATATATTTACCAACAGTGGCCCCATCAAGAGTTAGGAGGGTCAATCAGATGCAGGCGACATTCAACGTGTAACCCCCTAGACACGTTTTCTCGCCCATCCAGGTCAAATTTCCTAAAATAATAATCCCTCTAAAATACACCAAAATTATCATCCAACTCTTTAAGACGTTCGGACTTTAACGTGTGTCTGGCCTGTTAAAATAACTATGCTACGTCCCATCACGTCTTCCCTTCCGGTAAGGCCACGGCACAAAATCAGCAAAATCAGGGCTGGGCCTCCTGTTAGAAGCTGTAGAAATAATGTGATGCGAAATAACCCAAAGCCTGCCTCAACGTTCATTCAGGAATAACTTTGCATTTCTGGACCACCTTTTCCAATTGTACCTCAAAGCCTTTTGGAACATTTTTTTCAAGTACTCTCTGTAAAGAACTCATAGTCTAAGTGGGCAAGTGAGGCGGCGGGAAAGGAAGTGATTTGCCCAAAGACAGGAGGACGGTGAGGGGAGAAGTGAGATGGGGACCCCCCCCCCTCCCCGCTTTCCCTGATTCGAAGCTCCCTTGCTGTAAGCCCTAGGCCACCCTCAGGCTCTGGCTGAGCGCTTTCCCCGATGGCATCCCCCGCTCTTAACTCCACAGCACCCCCGCTTATCAAAACATTTTCCCATGGGCACAGAAGCGGCGGGAACCTTTCAGAAGTATCAGGAGCCACAGTGCTGGAAAGCGCATCAGAGGACGGAAGGAGAGGCGCAGCCCCTTCCCAAGAGTCAAACCCCCCCCCCCCCCCCCCCCCCAATACAAAACGCCAGCCTGCTTGAGTCAATGCTTCCGAGTCCCGCTAACTAACACGGGCAGGCGCCCCCGCGGATACCGAAAGGCTCATCCCCTGGCAGTCTCCCTGTCCCCCCTAACCCTCCTCCCTCCTCCACCGCCAAGCACTGCCGGGCAGAGGTTCCGGGCAGGCGAAGGCGCTCCTCGGGGAGCAGGGAGAAAACGGGGCGGGGCTTATTGCCAGCGGGGCTTCCCAGTCCCCTGCAGGAGGCTCGGATACCGGGCAGAAGGTCCCGGGCCGCTTGCACCCAGCTCTCTGGCCATTCCCACACTGCACGTTTACTCCCCTAGCACCAAGACGCCTTTTTTTCTGGCTGTTGCTGTGAATTTATTATGAAAGGTTAAACTTTTTTTTTTTGTTTCGTTTCCGTGGTAGTCGAAGCAAGGTCATTGGAATAATACTAATACGTTTATTTTTTTCCCCCAAAAAATGTGTCCAAACTACTAATGAATATTTTGTTATGGAAACTGTAAGAAGAAGAGCTCGGAGCCCTCCCAGACTTGCATTGTATTTTATTTGTGATGCACACAACCTTGTACTTCCTCCAAGGAGGGAGTCTCTTTAGCTGCTCTCTCCCGACCAGCTGAGAGTCGGGCTCGCCTCCTGCTCCTCTCTCTCTCCGCTGGGCTGTGCCGGTGGCTGGAGACAAGGGCTGCCGCTGGTCGGCCCCTTACACTGACCGCGAAGATTTGCCAGGGCCATAGCTCTTGCTCTCAGCTCTTGTCTCGATAACTCGGAAGCCTTGGTCCTCCTGGGGGCTCAAACTGCTGCTGTCTGTCCAGGGGAGCTGAACTAAGGTCTCCCCCGACCAAAAGGAGCCGAGGGGCACCGGGGAAAGGCTGGGGAGAAGAGCTGATGATGGTTTTGTCTCACTAATAATAATAATAATAGAAGCCCCGTCGAAATACTTTCGGAAGAGGCCGATTCACATGTAATTTGTTAGGACCCCTAGATGTCTCCCTGGTTTGGAATCCTTTACCAGGCTTGTAAGGTTCTCCTTAAACTAAAGGTAACCTTCCAGCCTCCCGGAGCCTCAGATCTGTAGCTGTAAAATGCAAATCGCCGGTTCCTCCTCTCCTTTCCTCCCAGCACTGCGAGTACGGAAGACTTGGGCCTAGAAACTGGAGGCTCCCTCCCCCTTCTCCCCCCGACCTCAGGCCGAGTCCCGCACCTTCCACGCCGTGGGAAGCAGGGCCCCTCCGAGCCGGGCAGACGGTGGATTTCCAGGCTGCAGAGCGGCCCCGGCTTTGCTATGCCAGGAGCAGCCACATCCTTTCCTTTGAATCTCGGAGCTCTTTCTCTTAGTTGCCTTCCTTGGGAACGAAAGCCCCGTGCAGCCCCCTGCCCTTTCTAGAGTTTCTTCTCTGCCACTTGGCCGTCCCGGGGAGGGACGAAGGCGCACACAGGTCAACTTCCTTCCCTACCGTCCCGAGGATGGGGGGGATCTAGTCCGCAGTTGCTTTTGCCTTTGGGGTAGAAATGAGGTCGTGTAAAGGAAAATAAAATACCCCCAAGTACTCAGGACAGCAGCTTGTCTGTAGTCTCGGCTGCCCCCTGAGATAGGCTGCCAGGTCAGTGTTTGTATTGTATGTATATTGTTTTTATGCTGTCTGTCTGTTTTGATATTTTTAGGAATGTTAAGTCTGTAATCCGCCCTGAACAACAAAGTTGCATGTATGCGAATAATAGGACATTTAAATCAAAAAATGAAAGAAATACTGCAGTATGGCCCTCCTTAGTGATTACTGCCTAACTTCTTCCAAGAAGTACCACACAGCAGCACCGACTCATCACACACACAGACACTCACTAACACACCATGCCCACGTGTATGGAACACCCTAAAACCCCCGTGTCACACACACACACACACACGTATACAGAAAGCCACCAACACCACCAAATGACCCGCACAGCCAGCACAAAAATCCCTGCCACAGCACTTCACGGCGACTGGCACAATGATTTCCTGTACATTATGAAAACGATGAAACGCATCAACGCCGCGTTTCAAGCACCATAAGCTCACAGATATAGAAAACCTTACAAAGACACCCCCCCCCCCCAAAACACACACACACACATTCTCTAACGAAACCAACCCTAAAAAA
>NC_042615.1:602507316-602581132 GCF_901001135.1 Rhinatrema bivittatum
ATTTATCAAATGCTCTATATTTATTATATTGCTAATTAACGGATCTTATCTGTCGACAGCTTTCCCCGTGCTGTGTAAATTCGGTAGAAAAAAAAAAAATATAACCAAGTCTTTGAACCCAGCATCTCATAAAAGCAAAAAAAATAAAAAATCAACAGCAGGAAAACTGAGACCAAGCAATGTGTACGTTGCAAATATGTGGTTTCCTAAAATTACAGACAATCCACAAGACACGTCTTTGATAACACAGAGTGGACACATGGCTTGCCATCGCTGACCTATGGGAGACTTGGCTACAAAATGAACTAGTGAACACTATGTTAATAATGCGCTCATATGTGGACACAAATAATTAGCCTTTCTTAAACTTGAATGCCCAGCTCTGATTACGAATTACTTTTATTGTAAACGATTCAAAACAGAATCGCCGTGTAGCCAAGTAGTGATAGCAATATTTAAAAAAAAATGTTTTTACGAAAATAATTCAGAGAAAAGTATTTTTTTTTAAACTGAAGTTAAAATTTAAATTAGTCCAAAACGACCTTCTAAAATTGCTAACGCATTCGGATAAGCAATGAGCATCATCAATATCTAAGAATTTCATGAGGGCGATAAAACTTACACGTGCAAAACGTTTTCCTGTTTTCCCTCTTTCTACCTTCAAACAGAATAAGCATCGAATGGGAGAAAGTTTGCGAAATAAAACACAAAGCAAATGAAGAATTTATAAAAGGGAGGGATAAAATTAAGAAAAGAAACCTTGGATTATATGTCAGATTTTGGAGAGCCGCGGGTGGTAGCAGTGAGAGATGGAAGCGATGGATAGGATACTGGGTGAGAGCTGCTCTAGAAAGTGGAAATTGGCAGTAATAGAAATCGTACAGGAGGTGCTAGGGACAGTGACTGCTATGGATGGCAGTGGGTGCTGGGCGCACTGGGTTGATGTGATGACAGTGGGTCCTATTGATTGACAGTGAGTGCTGGGTGTAGCGGGATTACGTGATGACAGCGGGTGCTATTGACGGCAGTGGGTGCTGGATGCACTGGAATCATGTGATGACAGTGGGTGCTATTGGTGAAAGTGGGTGCTGGATGCACTGGAATCATGTGATGACAGTGGGTGCTATTGGTGACAGTGGGTGCTGGATGCACTGGAATCATGTGATGACTGCGGGTGCTATTGACGGCAGTGGGTGCTGGATGCACTGGAATCATGTGATGACAGTGGGTGCTATTGGTGACAGTGAGTGCTGGATGCACTGGAATCATGTGATGACAGTGGGTGCTATTGACGGCAGTGGGTGCAGGATGCACTGGAATCATGTGATGACAGTGGGTGCTATTCGTGACAGTGAGTGCTGGATGCACTGGAATCATGTGATGACAGTGGGTGCTATTGACGGCAGTGGGTGCTGGATGCACTGGAATCATGTGATGACAGTGGGTGCTATTGGTGACAGTGGGTACTGGATGCACTGGAATCATGTGATGACAGTGGGTGCTATTGGTGACAGTGAGTGCTGGATGCACTGGAATCATGTGATGACAGTGGGTGCTATTGGTGACAGTGGGTGCTGGATGCACTGGAATCATGTGATGACTGCGGGTGCTGTTGACGGCAGTGGGTGCTGGATGCACTGGAATCATGTGATGACAGTGGGTGCTATTGGTGACAGTGGGTGCTGGATGCACTGGAATCATGTGATGACTGCGGGTGCTGTTGATGGCAGTGGGTGCAGGGTGCGCTAAGGGTGGTGTTGGCACCCCTGGGTGGGGGAAGGAGGGAGGGGTAGCATCGGTACGTACGGTTGTTGGGGTCACTGGTCGGGGTGCTCAGGGGGATGATCTCCATGCGCTGCTGGCCGTACAGATAATAGTCCAGTTCCTCGGAGCTGCACCTCGGGCGGGTCGGTCCCTTCTCCGGGCACTTGGCGCCGGCCGGCTCTTTCCTGGGGGGCGCAGGCGGGGCAGGGGCATCGGAGCCGGGCAGCGCCCCGAAGGCCGCGGCGGGCAGGGGGGTGAGCCCCCGCAGGGCCCCGACCGAGGAGGCGGAGGAGAGGGCGGCCGGGCGCGGGCTGCTGTCGGGCGGCTGCAGGAGGCTCAGCGTCCCGCTCTTCAGGGAGGAGCTGTGCGGGAGGAGCTGCTGCTGCCAGTGCTGCAGGTAGGACGGGTCCAGCTTCAGGAAGGCCGAGCCGCCGGGATCCCCGGGCTTCAGCATCGCCGCCTGGCACACAGAGAGAGAGAGAGAGGGGGGGGAGGGTGAGACAGCGGCCACCCCCGATCACACCAGTGCCCCCCTCACCCAAAACACCCACACCGACCCGGATCCACCCATCACACCAAGCAAGTGATCCTCTTCCCTCCCCCGATCACATTAACCCCCCACCCCCCACCATATCCAAGAAATCAATGACCCCCGATCACACCGCAGCCTCTCCCCCCCCCCCCCCAAGGTAATTCCTCCACCCCGGACCCCCGATCCAACCTGAAAGAAAACAAACTAACAGCAAACACGCCGTGCGCGGAGCCTAGCGGGGTAACCCCCAAACTTCCCCTGCAGCACCCGCCGCCCCATCCCAAACCCTAAAGGAAGAACAAATACAGTGCCGAGACCCCCCCCCCGGTCCTACCACCAGCGGCTGAGTACATTGAGGATCCCTAGCCCGGGGCGGCGGGAGAGCCGAGGAGCCCGGGCAGGGGGAGGGGAGGGGCTGGGGGCGAGCGGGAGAGTCGGGGGAGCGGCGCCTTTACCTGCTGCTGCCGCTCGCCAGTGCTCACCGCCAGCCACGAGCGGGGAAGAAGGAGAAAAGAGGGCGGGAGAGGCGCTGGGAGCGAGCGCCGGGCGCTCAGCCTGTCAGGGAGGGAGGGAGGGGAGAGGCCCCGGCACACGTGGGCCCTCCCCTCTCCCCGAGTGAGAGAGAGAGAGAGAGGGAGGGGGCAGCAGCAGCAGCAGCCCCGCGTCACCACGGAGCCTGGGCTTCGCTTTCCCAGGGAGGGGGCGCCGCGCACACTCTTACTCCATGTTTTGTTATTAAAAACAACAACAACAACAGATCTTAGCGAGCCTGCCCCCCCCCCCCCTCTCTCTCTCTCCCTTCCCTTCCCTGCCTCTCTCTCAGAGCCGCTTTCGCAACGTTAAAGTCGTTTTGAGGCTAAAGCTGTTCCCCCCATTATTATTTGTCTTCCCCTCCCCCTTTACAAAAAAAAACAACAAAAAAACCCAACAACAAAACCCGTGCAGTCCTAGTCCACTCTGTTGGACATTTTTGGCTAAGGCTCGGCCGGAGCCACTGAGATCGGCGGACACGGGGGTTAGACTTGGGGTAGGGGAAAGCCCCGCGTGTAAGGCTGCGAAAGGAGGTTTCCTTCAAAAGCAGCTCCCTCTTGGAAGGAGTTTAGAAAAAAGTTTGGTCGGGGCTGTGCGGTTCAGAGAGGTCGGATCTTCCAGGGTTTGCCATGCGCTTGGCTGTCAGAAGGAGTTGGGGGGAGGATGGGGGAGTAGTGAATTAAACTTTAGGAGACTTCGGAGTTTTCTTTGCCCCTTGCTGGCTTTATTTGCGCTCTTTCCAGTTTAGCATAAATTCCCAGATTTCTATGTTCCTATTCTGTTTTTTAAAAAAAATGTCTTTTAGATCTTGTTCTGTTTGGCGGCCTCACCCCAAAATGCAAAAAGAAAAAAACAACCCCAAAACAAAATAAAACAAAACAACGAAACCCAACTCTCATCTCGTTCAGCTTCTCGTGTTAACGCTGTAACGAAAAGTCCATCCTCGCCTGACTCGTGTGCGCAGAGAAAAGTTTGCAAACAGGCAGTGCCCGAAGCCGCGTCGCAATTTTAGGACCTGGTTTGCTAAAGGTCGCATCTCCGGGACAAAATGCTTAGTAAATAGCGCTCTGAGTTTGACACCGTTTTGCTCACCCCCCCCCCCCCAAAAAAAAAGAAACTCCCAAACCACCGCCCTCCCCCCTCCATCCATCTCTTTATTAAATGGCTTTGAGCGTTCAGCGCGACCGATGAGAGGAAAACTCACATTTCCCCCATCTGCTTTTAAAGGACTGCGGGTAAAAATCCGTTCATTCTCTTCCCCTCCCCCCTTTTAACGCCACCCATCCGTTAGCTTGCGTTACTCTAGAGTTTGGATTATTTGGGTTGGGTTTTTTTTTTGTCTCCCAGCCTGGGAAAGCTGGAGGTCCGTCTCTGCCCAGGCACAGGGCACGGACTGGCACATATGGGAACCGACCCCACCCCCCTTCTGAAAATGTCTGGCCCGGCGTCATCCGTCATCTGATAACAGGCAAAGCCACATTTTATCGGGGACTAAAAAAAAAATTAAATGCTAGCCTTGATCAATTCTGTTGTGTCAAGCAGACTGTATTCAGAACTTTTGTTGTTGTTGCTATTATACATTTTAAAAAGTTCAGAAATATCTGTACAAGGGAGAAAAAAAACAAACCCCCAAACAACCCACCACTTTCTCACTCTCTAATTACGCACAAGGTTGCTAAATGTTACTTAGAACTGGAAGGGGGTCACCGACGTTTTTTCTTCATTTGGTTTCTTCTTCTGGTCTCTTCCTTTGTCATCGATCAAGTTGTCTTTCCTTTTTTTGAGAGAATCAGGCAAGCTGGGACATGAAACTTTTTGCTAGTTTGTTTTTCTACACCGTATAACTTTGTTTTATTATTATTATTATTATTATTATTATTATTTTACATTATTTTTAACTTTGTTGAATGGCAGCTATTTTTTCCCCATTCGTTTTAAATTTGTAAACTCCTCATGACAAAGCGTTAACAAATCTTTTTCTCGGCTATTATTTAACAGGCACTAATGGGCGAGAATCAATTGTTCACCTGCCTCAGTACTGGTAGAAGCAGAATGGATTTCGCACTGGCAGAGAAGGCATCTGTGAAATGCAACCTTTATAATAATAATAATTAAAAAAAAAAAACAAAACCGCAGTATTTACGAATCCGCTCTTAAAATAAAGTCTCTGATGTAAGCCTTTCACTGGCAAGGCAGTATATAAGAGATGACAACTTACAGAGCGGAAAAGGTTACCAGAGACAGCAAGTGCATCTGCTAATTTTTTTTTTGTTTGTTTGTTTTGTTTTGTTTTCTCTGTCTCGTAGGATAAGAATCATCCTCTAGCGCTCGGTCCAGCCGAACAGACTGATCCCGATTTCAGTCGTAAGAGATAATTATACACCTAGAATTCTTGCTTTGTATCGGCTTCATCTGCCTGCTGCTTCCTCTCTGACTGGAAAGGCTCCTCTGGGAGACATTGCCCGGCTCCTCTCGCCGGCAGCCTGTGCATGTCAAAAGGTAGCCCGATGGCCGGGCGGGCTACCGCTGAGCCCTGCGGTAGAGATGGCTAGAGAGAGAAAGAGAGAGAGAGAGGAACCAGTAGCCCAAGTGACTCCATTCAAGCCACAGGCAGAGGCACGCGCCTGCAAGGCAACTTGGGCCATCCTAGGGCGCCTCTGGAGAAGCCACCGCATCGTTTTGGTGCCTTCGCCTTTTTCTCGGCAGCCCGAGGGAAATAGGCAAAGCCTGTGCAAAGGGCGAGAGAGGGTTGCACTGAATGGCCGGCTCTCTGCATCCAGCCCTTATTAGCGCGCAGGCCAGGCCGCTGGGTTGTTTGTCTTTATTAAGGAGCAGCCTCATTTTCTTCCTTGGTGTGGTGGGTGTGTCCCGGGGGACGGATCTGCGTTTCTTGTTTAGATCCCTGTTGTAAGTTTAAAGAAAAAAAGAAGAAACATGTTTTCCCATCTCTCTCTCTCTCTCTCCTTTGTTGTTAGTTCTATTGGTGGTTTGTTTTTTTTTTTTAATTTATTTATTACTACTACAGTACAATGAAATAAATCGCCGCAGCCGTTTAGGAGACGATAAAACCTCTGCACAAATCCATGGCTAAGGAATCGATTAGCGAATAAAGCTCGGATTTTTTCCTGAACAGAAATAAATAAGGAGAGCAAATGAGATCAAAAGGGGGAAAGCGAAGGTATTTTTTTGTTGTTGTTGTTGTTTTTATTGATTAATTACTTTAAAAATAAAAAGTGCAAGAGGAGCCAGGATCGATAAATGAACTACCGAAATTCATTTTCTAGGGAGAAAACGCACAATAAAGGCATCCTCAGTAAGGAAGTTTTTTTTTTATTGGGTGGAGGGGGGGGGGTGGATGACAAGGATCTCTCCCCCCTCCCCAGTTAAATCGGAGACGATTAAATCAGGAGGACCCTCTATCTGATTCCGTTTGACATACAATTAAAACGTTTGCATTTCATATTAATTAATTCTTCTGATCTCGGAGAAGACAAATGGTCGGTTGGCTTTTGACAGGAGTCCGATAAAGAATTCAACAGCTTTTCTTCCTGCCCTAGGCGTCTCCTGATTATAGTTTTAAGGTCACGGTCGGCTAAGTTAATAATTCATTAATATAGACATTTATTCTGATGGGACACCAGGAGATCCTCTCCTCCACCCCAGTCGCACCGACTAGATTTATTTTTCCTTGAAGACGTGAAGGTGGGAGGGAGGAGAGATTTCAAGAAATAAATATTAATCTAACACATCTTGTTTTACCATGACAAAAACTAGGTGAAAGATGTGACATCCAATCAGGCAAAGATGGATGGGGCGAGAAATTCTTCCAAATATATAGTTGAGCATCACCTTCACTGAATTTTTTTTTTTTAATTTTGCTTACTTATTTTACAGGGTTGAGTCGGTAAGGCTTATGTATTCAAATATGTTCTATTTTCAGCAGTTGCAAGAAGGCAGGATACGAAGTCGACGCTGCATACAGATTTTGCACCTTCTAAGAAAACTTCCATTACGGGTTATTGAGGTTTTTTTCCTGACTTGTAAATATATGCACCTGATGAAAAATTCTTAAGGGGAACGAGACTGTTTTTTTCTCAGTAGCTGTTATTCAAAATGTAAAGAAAACCCAGGCATAAGTCCGGCCGCGTGACAGTAATGTTAGTACCAAGAAAGTACAATCAAATATGAAATGCACCCCTTTCAAACAGAGGAACAGGAGGAAGGAAAACACACAACTGTCTACTTTGTATTGTAGATTTCGACGTGCTGATCGCTTTGCAACGAGGAGCATGCACACCTTCGGCTAGAAAATAGGCGCAGGCGGATATAGAAAGAGAGAAGTAGACGGGGGAAGCGACATTGCTGTCGGTCTATTTCTTAGGGAATGCCTGGCAAGTTGATGCTATTACTCATTATTGGGAAACACACGAGCCGCCTAAACTGTCTGACTTCAGATGAGGAATACGGTTTGACTCTAAAGGAATTTAATAACAAGACGTAATGCATATTTATATGGTGGGGGGGGGGGGGGGGGGGGTCACTTCTGAGCACACGAAATAACGCCTCACAAGAAAGCAGCCAAGGAGAGACAGGGCCAGGAGTGAAGCAAGCAAGAGAGAGAGAATTATTTCAGAAACAGGCTGGGGCCACGCCACAGTGAAACTGCCCTTCACGGGGCAATTGGTACGCGACGAGACGAGAACTCCCTGCAGAGAGGCGGAGTTTATTGCGACCACTGAGCGCTATCGTGACAGCAGTGCAGGACGGGCTCGGGAGCCCGGCTCGCCCCACACGGCAGCAACTGCTCGGCTGCAGTTCTGCCGTGAACCCCCAGAGGGCGCCGGCGCTCCCCCTCCCAGCGCTCTCCGGCGGGAGGGGCTGATGGAGCGGTAGGAGGGGGGCGGGGCCAAGGCGGCCAGATCCAGGTGGGGGTGGGGGAGAGCAGAAAGCAGCCGTGGTCGTGAGAGGCGTCCTGTTTGTCCTTGTTTTCTGGCCGCAGAAGCAGAGCTTTAGGAGAGGATCGGACATGCGGCACTTTAGTCTCCGCTTTTTTTTGTTGTTGTTCCTGTGTCCGAGAGGAGTGGATTCCGCTTGCCTGATTTGTGCGGTTAGGTTGTTCTTACTTGCTTCTGGAGACAGTCTCAAAGAGGGTAATTTTTAAAAACTTTAAACACTTAAAATTGGGTTGTACACGTGTAAATGTACTTTACCGTGTAAATGGGCTTTTGAAAATTGTGCAAATATATACCATTGCATTGTCCCTAGGATATTCACTTGTAAATTCCCTTTACATGGTAAATGCCTGCTAGGATAGTGAGTTACATTTTTTATACCGACATTCATGTGCAAAAGGAGTTACATATTTACATATGTAACTCCTTTTACAATTACTCTTTTAGGTTTTAATGTAGGTGAAACAGAATGTCATCTGCATCACACTTCTCATTCACTGAAAATCAATGCAAAAGCCCTTACAGCAAATTTTCAAGCCCTTGAAACAGGATTTCCCAAACGTGCCCCGGTGATCTCAAAACCAGGGCAGGTTTATTCATTGTAGCTATCCTGAAAACTCAACTGGCTGTGGGGGTCGATGCAATACAGTGCGCTCGGCCGTCGGACGAGGGTTAAATAGGCACTAATCCACCCCCTAATCAATAGGGGGATTAGCGCCTATTTAACGTATGTCCGATGCGGAGTGAACGAGATAGCGCTCATCACATGCAAATGTATGTGAATGAGGCTATTACTCATTCACTCCGCATGCAATAAAATAAACGTGCATCTCAGATGCACATTTATCGTGCAGATATTAACGCCTGCCTGGAGCAGGCATTAATAGCTGAGCGCATGTAAAGAAGTACAGAAAAGCAGAAAAAACTGCTTTTCTGTACTTCTTCAGTAAAAAAAACAAAACAAAACAAAACATGCCTCTGCAGATGGTCGGTTATGAAAACCAATGCTGAGTTTACCGGCGTCTGTAAACTCAGCTGCCACGGGGTCGCATTAGCAAGGAGGCAATAAAGTCGCACAAGCGACCCTAGTGCCTCCTTCCTAGCGCGACCCTCTAATTTGGATATTGCATGGTGCCCCTCCCCCTTGCGGGTGCCATGCTTGCATTAAGAAAACGGCCGCTGAAAAGTCAGCGCCCGCTTTCCGTGAAAATTATTTGCATTGGCCCCTGTGAGAGGTCAACAGGACAGGTTTGGGAAATCCCTTGTATTATAAAACAGTTAAGGTTGGTACTGGTTATGATGCATTTGAGCAAGCTGGCATCTCAATCCAATGAAAATATGGATGGATATTCCATGTGTTTTTACATTTTTTTTTTTTTGTATTCTAAATGTATCACTCATCAATAGCATCACGCATAAGGTATAACTAAAAACTATGAGTCAGGCTTATTAAGATTGTTTCCATAGGCACAAAATGAGAGAAATCTCCTTATAGGAAGCCCCCTATAATAATCACAGACAAAATATATACAGACTAAAGTGCTTGGAAAACACACCAAAAAACTCCAAAAAAACAAACCCAGGTGAAGGGGGAGATAAGCAGTAATGATAAATAGAAAAATTATTGAAAAAATCTTTATTTGTTAATGAATCAGTTAGAGGCAACACCCTTCAGATGATACATGTCAAGATTATTTAATATATACACATACATATGTAAGATGAGACTTGTGCAGACAAGATTAAAGGAGTATGAGCAATCTGTGGCTAAACAAAAACTTTTTACTCTCTAAAATATACTTGAATATTTATGTCAATGATGGTACCAGCTCAATTCGTTTGGTACAATTTATTAATAAGAGCACTCAACTCAAGTAGATACAAGGGGAGCCAGGACTTACACTCCTTCCTCCTCGCCCTTTTACAATAACAACACTCCAATCCCCCATTCCCCCCCCCCCCCCCCACCACCATTTCCTTCCTTCAGAAAATACACGAACACAGCTTTATTGTACAACATAGGTGCCCGAGCCCTCAGTACCCGATCTAGGAACTCAACCGACCATCTGCCACCTACCAGCAAGATGCTCACTACTAGCCAACCGGCCATCAAGTTCCTCCGTTCATTGAACTCATTATCCCGGCCCCCACCACCTCCCAGCAGGGAGCCCAAGCCAGTGTAACCCCCGCCACCTCCCAGCAAGGAGTCCCGCCTCTGACAACTGCACCCAGCTGTCTGCATAAATTATAACTTGCCGAAGTCAACTCGTAGAAATAATAGCATTTCACCCCAAAGGCTTGGGCAACCCACCACAGGCACAGATAACCCGATCTGTGACCCCCAAAGATGCGGCCAAGATTCCTACAGAAAAATTCTCTCCAAGGCCTCCTGAAATGAATTGAGGAATAAATCAAGACCAATGAATGACAAATGCACACCGTCGTCCCTGAACAAACCCCCCACTGAATCCTAGGCCCACTCATGACGAGTGGGCCTAGGATTCAGCCCCAACATGCTTAGCCACAAACCAATCTGCTGATTGCTTTCGCACGACTCCTGCGCCAGATTAAGTTATCCATTTCAGCAGGCCTTGCTATAATATCAGACCAACAAATTATTGCAGCAGGGAACAGAATGGAAACAAACATTAAGTCCTTGTGCACCTGACATCTTTCCCCAGTCATTAACCCCCAAATGAATGATTAAAACATCCGGATACTCAGACCGTCATAAGCCCTTCTGCAAACACGGGATCAATTCACCCCACTTCATTCCCCTGTGTCCCAACCATTCAATACCAACACCCCACCCAGAAAAGTCCAAATGAGGCCCATATGGGTGTCCGCATGCGTGTCTGTGAGCCCAAACGATATATGAATGTCCCACAATCCAAACGCAGCGTCACGAATGATCAGCACCTAGAAAGAAAACATAATTAGGTAGAGCACTGAAATTACAAAGGCCCAGGCCGAACATAGCCTTCGAATGCTTCTGACTTCCAGTGCTTGATCCTTTGGATCATCCCACCCGACAGACCTGCCAAAGCCGCAGAGGTTGCAGGCCCGATCCTAAATGAATGTGTTCCAAATTTCCCCACATCTTAACCTAAGGACAACAGGCAAGACCGCAACACCATCTGAAATTGATATTTGGTCAGCAGATGAACGTCAACATGGACCAAGAACTAGGCCTTCATAGGGGCATGCAACTGAGCATATGCCAATGTGTTAGCAACCGGGCAAGTGCGCCGGGAACTGCCCTTAATGTTACTGAGAACCCTCTTCCCGCTTGATCGGTTTTTGACCTTGGAATAAACAAGAGCAAAGAGGTGGGGGATAAGGTCACATGCCACTCTAGCAACCCAGTGGATTCCGCCCCTTTGGATGCCCTGGCCACCAAATTCACTAACCCTGAAAGCTCCAAAAAACGCCAATATAAAAGCCGCTCTAATCAGGCAACATTCAAAAGTAGAGGTACAGATACTCGGCAAAACATCCCATAATCTCAATAAAATGTCGTGCGTAACGGGCAATCTCCTGTCCCCCACACGAGTGGAATCCCTAGACCACCCCACCAACAGCCAATGAATGACAAAGCGGCCAATTGGAAAACCCCATCTATGAACCTTCATAAAAAAGGAAACCCCATATAACTGCTCGTTTATGGCAGCTTTAGAGCAACCTTCTGCTCTGGCCTGTTCCATGAATTGCAGTAGCAAGAAATCCGACACCGGCCCCCAAGTCCACCCCCCGAAATAAAGGAAAGACACCACCTCCTGAGCACCAGTCACGTAACCGTTCCAAGTGGCCGGGGCTAGTGATGCTTACAGCAGCTTCCAGGCTTCCGGGAACCAAATTTCCAAAGGAAAGGAGGTACTGAAGCTCCTGCTGGATCTGCCTCCGGGGCAAGCTTCCGAAACAGCTCCCACTTGGAACGAGAAAGAGAATCAGCCATACAATTAGTGACACCTGGCACATGACGAGCCCAAATGGTCATATTTCATATTCAAATACATGCAATACAGAACCAGCTCCCGCAGCAACTCGGAGATCATCAGACACTTCGCTGATCTCTTATTAATGACCTCAACCACTCCCAGATTGTCACACCAAAAGAGGACTTTCTTATCTCTCAGCCGCGAACCCCACAAACACACCGCAACCATTATGGGGAAAAGTTCAAAAAATGTAATGTTTCTAGTAGCCCCGACGCCCGCCAATCATCGGGCCATGGCTCAGCACACCAGACCCCCTGAAAGTAGGCACCAAAACCCAAAGACCCTGCTGCATCCGTATACAACTCCAAATCGCTGTTGGATACCGAGTCAGACTGCCAGAAGGAACTACCATTGAACTCCAACAAAAATTGATCCCAAATTGACAAATCCTCCCGCATTTTAGAAGTAATACGTATGTGATGATGGCTCCTGGTAACGCCCACCATCGCAAAGGATAACCTACGAAAGAAGACTCTATCCATCGGTATTACTCAGCAAGCAAAGTTTAAACTACCTACTCAGATTGTAATAGCATCAAAGTTAGCTTTGATTTACCCGCAGCTTCTTTTACTAATGCCCTCAAGGCTTCCACTTTTACCTTGGGCAAACAGGAAATCATAGCAATAGAATCCAATTCAATGCCCAAAAACGTAAATTGAGTATATGGGCCCTCTGTTTTCTCATTCGCCAAAGCATTCAGCAATATCCTGGAACTTTTGAAGCAGCTGACTACACTGTTCTGAACAAGCTGCCCCCACAAGCAAGAAATCATCTAAATAGTGCACAACATTCCTTGACTCAGAAACTTGCTCCATTACCCAATGAACAGAGGTATTGAAAGTTTCAAAATACGCGCATGCTATGGAGCAACCCATTGGCAAACATTTATCAAAGTATTAGTACCCATTGAAATGAAAACCGAATAAATGGAAACTGCCTGGATGCAATGGTAAAAGATGGAAAGCCAACTCGATGTCAACTTTAGCCACAGGGCACCCTGCCCTACTTGCTTGATGATCAGTTGCACAGCCGAATCAAAAGAAGTGAAATGAATCACACATAACTCTTGAGGAATGAAATCATTCACCGAATGACCTAAGGGAAAGGAGAGATTATGAATTAATCTATACTTCCCTGATTCCTTTTTTGGAATAATGGACAATTGCGAAAGCACCAAATTCTTTAATGGTGGGTCACAGAAAGGTCCCGCTATTTTACCTAACTCAATTTCCGCTTGTACTTTTACTGACACAACCTGAATCATTTTTTTAAACTGAAGGACAATTGATACCACTCCCCCATCTGGACAGACTCCACACAAGGAATATGGAAACCCTCATCAAAACCCCTATACAGTAGCATAGCATCCTCCTTTTTAGTGTAACCCAGAAGCCAAGGCCGCATCGCCGCTAGCCTAATAGGAATGGGCATGCGAGAAAAAACATTACTTACCGGACCCTTTTGCAAGGGGATTGTTGACCCCTCTTCCTGCAGACTGTTTCCCACACTTGGACACTTGTTGGCCCGCTCCGCAAGTGGCACAGGCATGCCTAAACTTTTTTTTTTTATTTTTTAAATTTTATTTTTCTAATTTAACATTACAGCAAGACATCATCTTACTAAAAGAAAATGGATATGCAAGTTCAGTACTTAACAAGAAAAAAAAAAAAAAGAAGAAGAAAACAATTTCACATTCATCTTATTACAGAACAATTGCATTTTCCCTTAAAGAAACTTTGACCTGAGGGCAGAAAAATAATTGGAGACTAATAAAGCAGAAACATCCTTAACATAGGGCTTTAACGTGTCACAGACCCTCTGTCCCTGGTGTTTCCTGCTCTTCAGAGCTCTGTATCGGAGTCACAGTTGCTCCATCACTCTGGCATCCTTTCGTCGGGTCTGCCTGAGTCACTTCGGAGCTCAGTGACTCAACTGCCTGAGAGAGTTCAGGGAGAGCTGCTATCACAGGCTTACGAGGATCCGGGGGGCTGAGCGTGATTTCCCCCAGCGAGACAAGCGCTCCACCGCTTATTCCAGCAGCGGGGTTTTCACCTCCCATTTCAAGCTCCTTCACAGGTGCGTAAGATGTTATTAGCCGCTGAGTCGTTAGCTCTGGGTCTGAAGGAAAGACACAGAGCTTTCCCTTCCTTTTTGCAGGCATTGTTACCAAAAATCTTATTGCAGAAACAGGAGCTCAGCATTCACACAACCTGTTCACGCCGCCATCTTGCCCTCCTGAATCGTGCACAACCGGCATGCCTAAACTTACAGTCTGGGAACAGACACGACGAACGGTTGAAATGCCAACACAGGTCACTGCCGGCCAAACTAACTCTACCCGCGTTGCTGAACGGGGTCCTGCGCAAAAGGACCGTGCAAGCACATTAACTCCTCCTGAGGCCCCGGTTGGCCCAGCAGATGTCTTACTGCCCATTTGGGTCAGCCACAAACCCATGTCTTGCGTCCCCCAAGACATGAATTTGTTTTCCTCCATTCGATCCCAAAAGCATTCATTGTAGTTAAGCCACAACCAACCTTTGTACTCTTTGCTGGCTGCCAAAATAGCATCAGCATAAGCCAGCAAGTCCCCATATTGAGATAGATCCTTATGACCCACCACACTTGCCAAGCGAAGAAAAGAACAAATCCGTTGTGGATGTTCCGCGACACCTTCTTCTGAGTCCTGGGAAAGCTTTCCACACTTCCCTTCTTCTCTTTTCTCTTTCCCCAACGACCCTCCAACAGCTGGAATATATTGATGTATTTCCGATGACAAATTTTCTTCCAGAGGAAATGAGGAATGTCTTCCCACAGCTTCAAGAACACCACCAGTGCCAGCGTACCTCTATCTCTTCGAGCTACCTTGGAACCTTTGATGGCTGAGGAGGAATCGGTTGAAGAACTGGCTGAAGAAGATGAAGAAAACTTGGAGGAGCTCGCTCGATCTTGCTTCCATCTATGTTTCAATCTTTCCCTCTTTTTGCTCCCTGACAACTCCTGAGACTTGGGTACGGATGGTGCTTGCACAGCAGATCCTCTGCCTGCCTCCCTACCCCCGCTGAAGATTCACCAGGCCTATCCTCTGTCCCCGCCCTCTGGATGTCTGTGTCTGAAGACTCACCATGCTGAATAGTAGATGACAAGGGCGGAGTGGCATTAGCATACCAGGATCTGTACTGCGAGACACCTGCACCCCCAGGTCACTTCGCCATTGCTCCTGTTGCAAGGTCCCAGGCTGCTCCTCTGCTCCACTCAGCAACACAACCTGCGAAGAAACAAAAGGCACCACAAGAGATAACCCAAACAACCCTGCAGCACCAGGCCCCCTCTCCTCCCCACCGGGACCATCGTCATAGTTACCCCACCTGGTGAACCCCCCCAGGGGCCCCTTGCCACCCACCAGGACTAGAACTGCCTGCCAGGAAAAAACTCGCCTCTGGACCCATAAGCCAAGGTAAAGGCGGACCCCCTTGATATCCACTGCTGAGACCCAGAGATCTGCCCTGCACCCCAGTGCTGCTGGGTGCAGGGCAGATCTCTGCCCTGCACCCAGCAGCCTGTGTGCTGCTGTACCACTGCTGCTCCAGGAGATAACCACTGGGATCTCAAAGGATCCACAGCAAATCTGGGATTGGGGAACTGCCTTCCCTGCCATGAATTCCATTCCTGCCCCACAAGTGGGTCCATATAATTAGGCCTCCCCTCCACAGGCCAGGAACCCACCCCAGAACTCTGGCCACCAAACCCCAGGTCCCGCAGCACTTTCTAAATTCCCCTCAGGAGGACAGCCTGGTGAGTACACAGGCCAAGCTGACAATCCTGCAGCACTCTGGACAGCTGCCAGAGCAGGATGCCGTGCATACACAGTAGCTCCTGCTCGGGCAGGCACAGCACCGGGCTCCCCACCCGAAGACCCAGGACCTGCAACTCCTCCTCCTTTGGCCCTGCCTACAGCCAGAGCAATGCACCCTTATGATTGGCCTCTCAAGTAACCTCTCCTGTGGGCGGAGGCACCACGTGCGTCTTCCCCCCTCCCCCCCTACAAAATGGCTCGCTCAGCCTGGCACTCACTGCGAGGAGCTCAGCCATCACGGCAACATCCCAGACTGGCCTCCATGTGATGGACATCTGGTACAACTACCCCCCTTATAGAATAAGATAGTTCTCTTGCTTGGGTTATCATTTACAGGCCTTTTGTGTGTATTATCAATATCTCTTTAGATCTGAAACCCATTTCACAAAACTACAGTCTGTTGAACCTTTTGGTGATTTAATGGTTCCTGATCATTGTTTCTCCCTGATTAGATCATGAGTCCAGACAACTATCCGCCCCAGCTTTTTTTTTTTTTTTTTGTTTCAATACACAGGTTTTAAGGTTTGTTGGTGGTTACGACCCTAATGATGGTGAGAAAAGGGTATAGCCAGTGACCAGAAAAGGTTCGGCAGTCTGGAGTTTGAAACGGAAATGGATTCTTCAAACAAAGAAAGGCGGAAGTCTGTGTTTATTAATAAAATGTCACTTACTAAAAGGAGGCAACAAAGAAAACTGAAAGGTGAGTTAATAGTTTTAATGTATCTTTTTTTAGATATGATTTTAAAAAACAGTAGTAAAAACAGTCAGGTCAATCCAGCAAAGTGTGGCCGCGTTTACTCCGCTCCTAACCCGCTTTCTACTCACTTTCCGGCCGCGTTAGCCCTTCCTGCGATCCACAATCCCCTTTAACCTACTCTTACCGTGTCCTTAAATCCCTGGATAACCCCTTCCGCACGCGGCATGTATATTACATGTAAACGATCGAATTAGCTATTCCCTACCATCCAGTACTGTGCACCCCGACTACCCCTGCCGTTTTGCCGCGCGTTTAACCTGCTAACTTACCATCTACCCTTACCCCTGCGTTAGAGGCAGGGGGTAAGCGGCAAACTTTCCCCCAGCCCCCGCTCACCTGCCCTGGCCGCGTCCATGGGTGCTGGTCTCCGGGGCAGCCCCAGTCCTCTCCCCTCCTCCCGAAGCAACAAAAGCGAAAAAAGCAAAAAAAAAAAAAAAGCAAAAAAAAGTTGCAAGAGAGAGGGGAGAGAGGACCGGCAATCCTACGCTCGGGATTGCCAGTCCTGTCTCCCCTCCTCCTGAAGCAAGGTGCGAAAAGCAGCCTTGCTCCGGGAGGAGGGGAGAGAAGACTGGCAGTGTAAAGCGATGAAGCAACTTACTTTTTTTGCAGTGCTCCCCTCCAGAGACGGACATCGGCGGAGACGGATCGCAACTCCCCTGCCTCCCAGCGAAGATGGACGCCTGCACGGGCGAAAGCGGCCCCTGTGCGTGCAATTGGGCTGCTCAAGGCGTGACGTCACGACGTTTGGCATCACGGCATGTGACATCATGTCTTGAGCGGCCCAATTGCACGCACAGGGACCGCTTTCGCCCGTACAGGCGTCCATCTTCGCTGGGAGGCAGGGGAGCCGCGATCCGTTTCCACCGATGTCCGATGTCCGTCTCCGGAGGGGGGCTGCAAAAAAAGTAAGTCGCTTTGTTAATTTACACTGCCAGTCTTCTCTCCCCTCCTCCCGGAGCAAGGCTGCTTTTCGCGCCTTGCTTCGGGAGGAGGGGAGACAGGACTGGCAATCCTGAGTGTAGGATTGCCTGTCCTCTCTCCCCTCTCTCTTGCTACTATTTTTCGATTTTTTTCCACTTTCGTTGCTTGCTTCGGGAGGAGGGGAGAGAGGGCTGACAATCCCGAGCGTTGGAGAACCGTCCACTTCCTGGTACCTGACATTTCAAATGTCATTTGAAATGAAATGACATTTGAAATGACAGATTCCAGCATGTCCGTGAAGCGTTAGGCCCGCGCACCCAGGTTACTGTATAGGCGCTGTATAGCACTCTATACAGTAAAATGGGTTGCGCGGGCCTAACGCTTCACGGACGCTTCTTAGACGCAGCTTGCATTTTCAAGCTATTTACATACAGGATCGAGCGGTAGGTGAGCTGCACTGTGCGTGCGGCAACTGCGGGTGCGCCGGGCACAAATGCAGCTCTTCCTACCACTCGTTACTGGATTGACCTGAGTGTTTGTCTGTTTTATCATTAGAACAGGAAAATATTGCAAAATCAGACAGCGAGTTGAACATAGACCAACAACAAGAACAGCCTGGATGCAGTAAGGCCTCAGAGCAAAAATCAGACCCCCAAGACATTTCTGACAATAATACAAATGAAGGCAAGAAACAGTTTTTTCCTTAATGTCTATGCCCCAAAATGTCTCTGTTTTTTCCTTCATAACAGCCAACGAAGCAGAGATCTATTTACGAAGACATCAAAAGCATGTGTGACCCTGTGTTTTTTATTTTGTAATTTTTAGAATGTGAAAATGATGCAAACAAAACTATTTCCAAAAGAAAGAGAAAAGAGTCTGAAGATACAGATGAAGGTAAGAAGCATTTTTTAAATATCTATACGGGATAAACCGTCAATTAGTTCACAGATGTGTAAAAGAAAAAGGTATTACCATGTTTTTTTTTTTTTTTACATAACAGACCATGAGCAGCATATGCCAAAGAAATCTGACAAAAGACCATACCAAAAACCAAGAGATAAACAAAAGAGTAAGAATCTATACTGTTACAGTTTCAGAAAATTCTTCGTAAAATATTGTAAAATCAATAAAAAAGCATGACACCAACCATGTTAATTTTTATTATTATTTTTAATTTTAGACCGTGAAAAGACTACAAAAAGGCCTATTTCCGAAAGAAAAGACAAGAGAGATAGCAACAGACCTGTGCACAGGGAGGAAGTAGAGAAAGAATGTGAAAGCATGTTCTTAGATGATTGTACCGATGACAATGTTTCAGAGGGGATGGTAAATAATTGTATATCAGAGACCTCTGAAAATGCAGCTGTAGAAAATGAACCGGTTAATTTTGTGCAATTTGTGAGAAGGTGGAACCGTGATTTAGAAAAATTTAACGGAGTGCTTTATTCAGAGGAATTTCGTTTTATTAATTTAGATAGAATAGATTCTTTCATAGATGAGCAACATATTGTGAGACAAGGCATACAGCACGTTCTAAATGAAATAAGCCATAACGTTTCCCCCCATGATTATATACAGGTACATTTACATTCTACAGGTTTTCATAATTCTTTGTATTCGGGAAAGTTAAACCCACAGGATTTGAATGCTGATGATTTCTTAGATCAAGTTAGTAAACTCCTGCAGAGTTATAGAGAGATACAGTTTGGTGATACATTCCGCATAGTCATTCTTGTTATAAGGAACAGGGGTGGGGGGAGGGTCACGAAGGGTTTTAAGGTCTATTCTGTACAGTCAAATCATACATAAAAAGAGAAGGCATTTAATAGACTTGAATAACACAGGTAATACCCTATGCTTTGCAGGGAGCCTTATAGCCCTCATGTCACCAATAAAGCTCACAGATGCAGAGCTATTAGACTGTGCTAAAAAACTGCACGTGGAGCTAGGGTGGTCAGAACATAAAAAGATCATGCTAGATGATGTCTCAACATTTGAACAACATAGGTATAAACATAAGGGTTGTGCTTTATACAAAAGAATGGGGTTGCTTTAAGACAAAGGATAGGCCTGAATTTCAGAAAACTGTATTTATATTGCTACATGATGACCATTTTTATGGAATCTTAGATGTAAAAAAGCTCTATGGGGAGCGAAACTTCTGTAAATTTTGCCAGAAGCCGTATAGTCACGATCATAATTTTACATTATGGTGCCGTCTTTGCTTAACAGCAACATGTATAGACAATGTTGGTGCACAACAGAAATGTCCTAAATGCAGACTGTATTGCCGTTCTAAAGAGTGTTTAGAAAGGCATACAGTTCTGGCTTTAAAAAAAGAAGTTGAGTGCTTGCTTAAAATACTGTGTGAAAAATGTGAATCGTATGTTGATAAAAAAACATAAGTGCCGGGTCAGACAATGTAAGCTTTGTTCTGAACCCTTGATCGCTGGTGACAAGCATCTGTGTTTTATGCCCCCTATTGATCATGCACAAATATCTGAAAAATATATATTTTATTATTGTGAATGTGTGCAGGAAACAGGCTTTCATGTTCCAAATTATATATATATGCAACAGATTTAAACAACACAAGAAACTGGGAGTTCAAAGGTCTTGAAAGTATTTCTGAGTTTAAGATTTTTTGTGACAAAAAGTTCAAAGGATACACCTTCATAGCGCATAATTCTAAAGACTATGATGGTTATTTTGTAGTTAGAGAGCTGCTAAAGGAAAATATGGATGTGCGCTTGTTAGCTCAGGGTGCTAAGCTCTTACAAATCACGATAGAACCCCTGGGTATACGGTTTTAAAGACTCTTTAAATTTCCTGCCCATGAAGCTTAGCAAGCTTCTGCAAGCCCTGGGGTTTCAAGGCTGTAAGGGCTATTTCCTGCATTTTTTTTAACACCAGGGTTAATCATAATTATGTGGGACCTATGCCCGGTGTTGAGTATTATGGAGATGGGTATATGATGTCTGGAGAAAGAGAGGAATTTTTAAAATGGTACAGGGACAATCAAAATAACACCTTTGATTTACAAAAGGAGCTCGCCTATTATTGCCAACAGGATGTGAACATTCTGAGACAGGCGTGTATCTTATACAGAACTGAAATCATGGCTATGACAGAGAGAGAGACAGTTGTAGAGCAGGATGGTGGATCTAAAACTGTGAAAAGGTGTATAGACCCCTTCCAATATATAACGCTGGCATCTGTGTGCATGGCTAAGTACAGGTTTATGTTTTTAGAACCCAAGACCGTGGCACTCGTCCCTCCAGACAACTATCACAGACACACAAAGAGACATTCAACGCCCTCTATTCAGTGGCTGATGTATACAGAGGCCGCAGAGCAAATACAGATCACCCATGCTCTAAAGGGGGATGAAAAGCAGGTGGGTCCCTATTTTCTTGACGGTTATGCACTTATTGATGGGGTACCAACAGCTTTTGAATTTAATGGCTGTTTTTTTCCACGGTTGTCCATGCTGTTATAACGATAAAGACCAGAACCCCTTAACGGCTACAACCTTTGGTTTTCTCAATTACAAAACACAAATCAAAGCAGATTTCCTGAAAAGAAGAGGGTTTAAGGTCATAAGCTTGTGGGAACACGAATGGAAGAGAATGGTGAAAGAAAATATCAGGGGTTGTGCAGACTTTCTGGTTAAATCAGGCCTGCCGCAGCAGCTAGTACCCAGAGATGCCCTCTTTGGTGGTAGAACCAATGCTACATGTTTGTACTATAAAGCCAGACCTGATGAAAAAAATACATTACTATGATTTTACCAGCCTCTACCCCTTTGTCAATAAAACCAAGGAATACCCTGTTGGCCACCCGCAAATCATTTTTGACAACTTTGGTCCCCTCTCAGACTATTTTGGGCTTGTTAAAGCCAAAGTGTATCCACCACGAAAGATCTTTTTCCCTGTATTACCAGTCCGTGTGAGTGGTAAGCTCATGTTCCCGCTGTGCCGCACATGTGCTGACAATAGTCTGCAGGATATGTGCAACCACATGGACGAGGAGAGAGCCCTCATAGGGACTTGGTGCACTGTGGAGATGAATGAGGCTGTTGCAAAAGGGTATGTGGTTGCTGAAATATGTGAAATATGGCACTTTGAATGTAAATCTGTCAGGCCTATTTTCGAATACATAAAAATGCATCTCCGTCAAAAACAGGAGGCCTCTGGTTACCCTCAGTGGTGTACCGATGTAGAAAAAACAAAACATGTATGTATCTGATTTTTTACAAAAAAGAAGGTATGTAGTTTTAAGGCCTGAACAGGTTGGTATAAACCCCGCAAAGCGCCAAATTGCCAAGCTTTTCTTAAACTCATTGTGGGGGAAGTTTGGTCAAAGAACAAACCTACCTGTTACAAGTATTGTGAGAGATCCTGATGATCTGTATAAGTATTTGTTTTCACCCGAATATGATGTTTCATCATGCGATTTTATTGATGATGAAACAGCCTGTGTGACATGGAAGCATTCAACTCATTGTATTGGAGCAGAGCAGAGGTTTAAATACCCGGAGGTACTGACGTCATGTGGTGGGGCCGCCCCTGAGGTTCCCGCCATGACGTTCTTAAGACGTGGGGCAGCATGCTCGTGCGCACCCTAGGAGGCCACAGGAAGAAGCATGGCGGATGGGGATGCCCATGCTGGTTCGGAGACGCCGAGAGGTTCAGCAAACAGCAACGGAGGCGGTCATATTCCCAAAGAAGGAGGAGAAAGGTGAAAGAGAGGTGAGGCAGAGCGGTCGCAGCCGTCTGCGACCGACGGACGCAACACCTCCTATACCAAAACATCAGTAACTACCAGCAGTCAAACAGAAACAACACTATCTATACAAAGTCAGCACTGCAAATATTACACCCCCAAACACCAATACACCAATACACTTCCTATTAGGAAAAAAGAACAAGCAAGGCTGCTATAGATCCCTACCTAAAATCTCCATGCTAGCAGAATACCTCACTTTGGTCCAACATGCAGAACACAGACAGAACCTCACTAAATACAGAGTAAAGAGATCATAAAATATCAATATAAATATGCAGACAAAAAAACAAACTGGAAACTGCAACAAGCCAGACTCTGTATGCAATGCAAGAATGGATAAACAGAAACATCACAATTCCTCATGAAACAAATAAAATCAAGAAATATATAACATCGATCATAATAGTAAACCATACAAATAAGAATAAATATTTCCAAACAGCTGAGGAATTGAACATCCAACAATTAAAAACTCATTTACAAATTTAAAAAAAGTCCCAAACACTAATAAATATTTTAAAACAGCAGGCACATCAAATAATGTATAATAATTAGAACTAGTAAAGAATTTTTTAAAAGTCTGCTTTTGATACCTGGGAGCTTTTGATTTCCAGTCACCCTGAAATTGTCGTGGATTAGTGTGTGTGTATGTGGAAGGTGAAGCCATAAACTTTCTCCTCTTTCTCTTATATACACACATTCTCTAACACACACACACAAATACTCACACTCACACATACATACTCGCTCTTCTCTCCTTCCAGAATAAGCGGTAGCACCTCCTCCTTTGGCACTCTCCACTATCAAGACCCCTCCTCTCTCTCCTGCTCCTTATATCCGCACAGCTCAGCTGATGCTGTTATCCCTGCTGCTCCTTCAGGCTGCTTGGCCTGGCCAATGCTGTTCCCCTTCCTGAGTCTTCTTTTCTTTTGGCACAATAAGTCTAACCATTGCTGCTGCATCTTTGGTTGTGTGGCGTAGCCGATGTTGCTACAGCTTCTTTTGGATGTGTGGGCCTGGCTTAGGCTACTCTGCCACCTAAGTTTTTCCTTTCTGACCTTGCAGGCCCAGATGACACTCCTGCTGCTTCTGCTCCTTCAGACCACATCAGCTAGGCCTCCATTGCTCTGCCTTCTTCTTTTTTCCAGCCCTGCAGGGGCCACTTCACCAGGAAATGTCACCAACTGAGGAAAAAGCCATGGATGCTAACCTGTGACATTCCACTTTTGTAACTTTGTTGATGTCCCCAAACTGAAACTGGTTACTTTTGTAGTCCAAGTTGAGCTGGATGGATCCTACTCAGGCCTTGGTAGATTCTGAGAGGATTAAAGACCCTCATCTGGGCAGGAGCTAGTCAGGAGAATCCAGATCAACTATGAACATATGGAGGTCCAAATTTAAAAAATATTTAGTCGGATAACTTAAAGTTATATAAGGGAAGTGCATCTTGTGCTGTGGTGTGGTTGGCACAATCTAGTAAGTGAATCTCCTAGGCTCATGCCAACAGCTGACAGACACCCTCTGGGCTGGTACAGAACTGGAATTTCACCCGTACTAACACTGTTCCTGGCAGGTTGTGTTGAGGGAACGCTAGGGAGCGGTCCCGATTCCGGAGGAGATAGTGTGCCCTTAGGCCACGGCATGACCCCAGAGAACTCCGAGGAAGCACAGAGACAGGCAAGACGTGTCCAAGCACAGGCTGAGGCCGGGAGCCCTGACCCTCTGCTGAACCCGATCGCACCAGAAGAGACCCAGTGTTATGGTTGAACGGTGTTTGGGTGGATCCTTGGGTACTGTGGCAGGGGACCATGCCCATGGGAGGAGCCCCGTGAGGAGCCACAGTACTAGCTAGACTCAGAATGCACAAACACACAGCTCGATCCAGTATCGTCCGCTCGAGGATTGCCCGTCTGTAACGTGCTCGTAGCGCACAATTCGGGCGCGCAAGGCAGTTCGGCGATACAGTGTCCAGTTTCACGCGTCCCGTATCGCTTCTGAAAACAGACGCATAACCCTTTCCGCACCCGGCATGTAAATGAACGAAAAGTGTGTATAATGAAGGAATTAGCTATTCCCCTGCGATACTGTAACGGGCGCTGATATTATCTCCTCCGTAACCCGCTGTTCTGCCGCGGCCTTAACCTGCTAGTTTACCGCCTCCCCCTAGTAGGAGTTAGTGTAGTGTAGTGTAGGGTAAAAACATGCTTACCCGCCCTGGTCCCGTCCAGTCTCCTGCAGCCCCGTCCGGACCGGACGGGGCTGCAGGAGACCGGACGGGACCAGGGCAAAAAAAAACAAACGAAAAGTAGCAAGGCTCGGGCCTGCTATGGTAAGTGTAAAAAGTGTAAAAAACAAAAAACCTGTGTGTTATATAAAAAAATAAAACAATTTTAAATACCTGTCGGAGGGCCGTGGGTCCAGGCGGCCGGTGGGCGGCGGGCAGCCATCAGCGGCATCCGGTAGTCCCTTCTCCCTTCCAAAATCGCCAAAATCGCCAAAATCGCACGGGCGGGTCGGCAGCGGGGGGGGGGGGCGGCAGCAGGATCCGGGAGCGGCGGGTAGGCAGCAGCGGGGTCCGGGGGGGCCGGGGCAGCGGCAGCGGGGGGGGGGGGGGGGGCGGCAGCAGGATCCGGGAGCGGCGGGGTCCGGGGGTGGCAGCGAGATCCGGGGAGCCAGCAGCGGCAGCATGTTCGATCGCGCAGGCAGGTAGGTGGCAAAGTAAAGATGGCCGCCTGCACGGGAAAATCGTGCAATTGGCCGCTGAAGACGTGACGTCACGACGTTTGGCGTCACGGGGTGTGACGTCACGTCTTCAGCGGCCAATTGCACGATTTTCCCGTGCTGGCGGCCATCTTTACTTTGCCACCTACCTGCCTGCGCGATCGAACATGCTGCCGCTGCTGGCTCCCCGGATCTCGCTGCCACCCCCGGACCCCGCCGCTCCCGGATCCTGCTGCCGCCCCCCCGCTGCCGCTGCCCCGGACCCCCCGGACCCCGCTGCTGCCTACCCGCCGCTCCCGGATCCTGCTGCCGCCCCCCCCCCCCCGCTGACCCGCCCGTGCGATTTTGGCGATTTTGGCGATTTTGGCGATTTTGGAAGGGAGAAGGGACTACCGGATGCCGCTGATGGCTGCCCGCTGCCCGCCGCCCACCGGCCGCCTGGACCCACGGCCCTCCGACAGGTATTTAAAATTGTTTTATTTTTTATATAACACACAGGTTTTTTGTTTTTTACACTTTTTAAACTTTTTTACACTTCCTGGTGCCTGTCATTTCAAATGTCATTTGAAATGACAGGTACCAGCGCACCCAGGTTACTGTATAGGCGCTGTTACAGCGCCTATACAGTAAAATGGGTTGCGCGGGCATAACCCTTCCCTAACGCTTCACAGCCGCGGCATGCATTTGCATGCGATTAGAGGAGAGTATCGGGGAGTTAGTGAAGAGAACTGTGCGTGCGGGGAGGAAGGGTGCGCCTGACACTACCTCACTGTTTTTACCGCGGCCTTACTGGATCGAGCCGACAGTTAGTTCTTTATTATACAGTTTGAAGAGTACCACCAGAGGTGGCAGTAGTGAGGCAGTCTGGTAGTTGCAGTCTCAGGGACCTCATCAGAGGGAGCCCTTCTCACCCCGTTGGTATTGGATGGTTCCGAAGCAGGTTTCTCAGCAAGGAAGTACTGTGGATGAGATAGACTGAGAGTTAGAGTACTCACTAGATGTTTGCTGTAGATATGCAATTCCACCAGGTTGTAGAAGAAAGTACAGGCACCGAGGCAGGGAGAGCAGGCCCTCGAGGAGCAAGCACCTGTTCCCTGTAAGGCACCTGAAGTAAAGCAGAGGTTAGTAGTTACCCCGAAGGGCAGAGAGAGAGAGAGCTTCCAGCGGCAGCACGGAAGCGGCAGAGTAGCATAGACAGGAACGGATTCGAATCCATGCTAACTCAACAAACTAGCAAATTAGAATAGGTTATATACCTGGATGGCGTGACGTCAGCAAGGGGGAACGCCCCCGAGGTTCGCGCCAAGGTTGGAATAAAGACATGGGCAACGCGCACGTGCACCCTAGTAGGTACCTGGGAGGAGCATAGCGGGAGGCTGCACCATCGCCGTTCCAGGGACGCCGGAGAGGTCGGCTTGTAGACGTGGTGGTAGCCATCTTTCCTAGGTAAGCGGGAGAAGCCGTGAATAAGGTGAGGCAAACAGGGCGAAGCAGTCTATCACTGATGGACGTAACACCCAGCAACACAATGCTGGTCTCTGGGGTAGCCCATGGAGTGGGATGGGGAGTGTAATCCTGGGAAGTTTAGATGCTCCCATACTAAAGATGACTTACGTTCACCCGAGAACATGTATAGATGATAGGTAGTAGGACAGTCCCTGGTTCAGAGGCCTGGAACTTGATTCTACCTTTCTTCATAATAAGAAAGAACCTTTAAATATCAGGCACCCAAGGGGAATTTAGCAGGGACATGTGGGAGCAATTCCTGGTGCTTCAACTCTACTGCCAATAAGTGTTTCAGTTAGCTCACAGCCACCTCCTAGGGAGCCACTTAGGGGAAGAGAAGACTCAAGGGAGAATCCTGGCTTAGTTATAACATAGAACATAAGATGTGCCATAGTAGGACAGACCAAGGGTCCACCAAGTCACAAGTACCTGGCAAATACCGAAACATTAAATAGATCTCAAGCTACTATTGCTTATTAATTAATAGCAGTTTATGAATTTTTCCTCTAGGAACTTATTCAAACCTTTTTTAAACCCAGTTATACTAACTGCCATAACCACATCCTCTGGCAATAGGTTCCAGAGCATAACTATGCACTGAGTGAAAAAGAATTTTCTTCAATTAGTTTTAAATGAGCTACTTGCTAACTTCATGGAGTGTACCCTAGTCCTTCTATTATCTGAGAGAGTAAATGACTGATTTATATTAACCTGTTCAAGTCCTTTCATGATTTTGTAGACCTCTATCATATCCCCTCTCAGTCGACTCTTCTCCAAACTCAACAGCCCTAACTTCTTTAGCCTTTCCTCATAGGGGAGCCATTCCATGCCCCTTATAATTTTTGTCGCCCTTCTCTGCACTTTCCCCAGTGTAACTATATCTTTTTTGAGATGCGGTGACCAGAATTGCACATATATTCAAGGTGCGGTCTCACCATGGAGCGCTACAGAGGCATTAGGACATCCACCGTTTTATTTGTTCTATTGTTCAAGCCTACATAAACAGGTTGAGCCTGCTGTCAGACCTTCCACACATACCAGCTAACCAAGTCTTCCAGGGTCTGAGCAGATCCCCTAGTTCTGATGCCCATCATAGAAATCACCCTTAAGAGAGTCGCCATAGATCTGCTGAGATCCTTTGAGGGTTCTGGCCTTGGAAACATATATTTTAGTTATCTTTGACTATGCCATCTGATATCTAGAGACCATGCCCCTAGGGAATATGAAGACTTCAATAGTGGTTACTGCCCTGATAGACATCTTCTTGCAATTTAGGTTATCCAAGGAGGAATTGACCATCAAGGGGAACCACATTTATTTCTTCAGTAATGCAACAAGTCTACTCCTTGTTCGATGTGAAAATCCTCCACACCTCAGTGTATCTCCTGCACACAGACGGGCTCATTGAATGCTTCAATCAAATTTTCAAGCAGATGTTGCTGAGGAAAGCAAGGACAGGGACTTATTGCCCTATGTATTATTTTCTATCTGAGAAGAACCCCAAAGCTCGACCAGTTTCTCTCCATTTGAATTGCTATAGAGGAGAAGACACCAGGGATGTAGCCCTGGAAAACTGGGAGGAAGTACCACGCTCTGGAGAGAATCTGGCAGATTATGTAATCCAGATACAGGCGCAGTTAAAGAAAGCTGAAGAAGCCACTCAGATATTCTGGGGAAGGCTCAAGATACTCAAGCCCAGGAGTAAAACTGGTCCACCGTCCAGCTTATCTTTCAGCCTGGAGACCATATCTTAATACTATTATCATCATTAGACAGTAAATTGCTAGCCTTCTGGCATGGCCCTTGTGAGATCATAGAAAAGGCAGGTCTTGAGACTACAAAGTGGCCCAGCTAAACAGCTGGAAAAAAGTTCAGATCTTTCATTTTAACTTCTCGAAGAAGTGGGTGGGTTGTATCAATCTACAGTCTTGTCCAGGTGACGGATTTTGGGCCAGAAATCTCTTCAACCCCTGGGCCACTATGAATCCTTCTTGGGGACCCACTTTCAACCTCACAGAAAATAGATTTGGAACAGTTAGTAAGCCAAAATGAGGATGTCTTCTTGAATGTTCCTGGATGGACTCACCTAGCTAGCCGTGACATTATCACACCCCAAGGAAGGATTGTCCAGCAGCGGTTACCAGATGCCAGCCAAATGATGGACTGTGGATGATGAGGTGAAGAAGATGCTCCAGTTTGGTATGACTGAGTAGTCCAACATCAACTGGTCTTTGCCCATTGTGCTCATTCCAAAACCACACAACAACCTCCACTTCCATATTAATATCTGGAAAGTCAACAAGGTCTTAAAGCTGAAAGCTTATCTGATGCCCTGAGCGGGGATGCTCATTTTATATCCACACTGGACCTAATGAAGGGATACTGGCAGGCACTCCTCATACCACTGGAGGGTTGTTTCAATTCAATTTCATGCCCTTTTGACTTCTTGGAACTCCTGTCCCATTCCAGCAATTGGTCAACTATCTTTTGTGTGTACTAGAGGGTAAAATGAGAGTGGGGGTTTTTTGGGGGGTTTTTTCTTTCTTATCTTTTTGCTGCCTCTGGGTGTTCTCTTCAGATGGGATGATGCTGTGGAGCTGGGGAGAAGCTAAGGATGAGGCGAGGCTTCTCGCCACTTGGAGTATTTTTTTTTGTTATTTGTTTCTTTTGGGCAGGATATTACTCTCTCAGGGCTAGAGAAGTGGTCCATGTCTGAGAGAGGATGAAGGTGGCATGGAGGAACCACAGATGATACTGCATACTGTGGGCCATTCAGGTGAGAGAGAGACCTTTGATAGTCATGGGAGGACTGCTGACTGCCTCCTGTGGCCCTGAAAAGGGTCAAAGGCAGTATCCTGCTGCAGACAGTCAGGAGCTGACAGCCACAAGAAAGTGCTCATTCCCTACTGCAGCAGTGGATAAGGCCGTGATAGGGACTGGTGGCTACTGGGGTGGTTTCACTCCCTTCTGTGAGAGGAGAGGCAGTATTGTGCTCCAGTGCAGTCATGGAAGTGAATTTTTTTGCCACTTCCCATGGCACTTTGAGGCAAAGAGGGTGTGGAATGAGTAGTGAGGGTCACTGTTGCTGCTGAGCTGTATTTCCTAGTCACAGTGGTAGCCATGGAGAACCTTAATCAGCTTGGGTAGGGTAGTGAAAGTGACTGTGGGCCTTGGGAAAATCCTTGCCACTGAAATAAGACTAAAGCTGAGCCCAGACGTGACATCACATTGATGTCACTTCCAGGTCTTGGTGCTGACATGGAGGGAAAATATTTATAAACAAATAAAGTTGACACAAATAAAGTAATGAGGCACACATGGGGTGGTTAAGATTCCCCAAGTAAGCTCCTGGTGCACTATTTAAACACAGGGTAGTCAGAATCAACACCGGCAGCATAGATCACTTTTTAGAGTTAAATCTCTAAAATGCTCAGGGAACAGTTATATAATCTAGGAAACCTTTGTGGGAAAACTATTTTTTTTTAAATTGCTCCATTCCAGGTCGACTGTAGTAGTTAATTCTGGGTTTACATTCTAGTTATAGCACAGCATGGATTGTTTTCAAAGCATTGCTATGGAGACATGACTAGCCTCATGGCTGAATCGGAGTAAACAACAGGGTGATTGATCCATGTAGGGAAACTAAGAGTGAACTTTGACCAGCATCCCTGGGGTTCCCGGAGTAATTTTTAACAAATTTAAAAACACAAAAATTATTTAGAAGCTGTCACCACCTGTAGTGGGAGAAGGGGGATTAACAAAGACGTATTTGAAGAGTACTCAGAGCTATTATCGGCACTATGTTTTGGATGATGTCAGGAGAGCAGGGATATAATAACCAACACGCAGTTGTTACAGTTAATTGAGGAGAACCATGCTTGAACTGTTTGGAGCAGATTTGCTGAGCTGATGCGCTGTTACAGACTCAGCCAAGAGCTCAATTTAAACACATAGGCAACATATAAAAGTGAATGTCTGTGAATGAATGGTGACTAGTTATTAATTTTTATTAATTGAAAAAATTCAAAAGATAAGAACTAGAATAAGGAAGGTGAATAATAGTTAAAAGCTTAAGCATAGATATTTTATTCGGCTTTTAGTGTTTAGAAACTGAAATAACTACCATTAGATGTGGATTCTTAGAGAAGAAAAAGGAAAGATTGTCTAGGCCCATAGATGACTACGCCTAAGGCCTTGAGTTAATGACCCAGCTTATCACCTTAATGCAAATGTATCTGTAACTCTAATTTTGCTTGGCCTGAATTATTTTGACTAGTTATGTCAAGTAAATGAATATAAAAAGAGAAAGAGCTATATATTTGTAAATAATAGCTCAACCTCATAAGTGTAGCAACTGAAGGACAAGCAACACTTGGGGAATTTTACAGTCTCTTTTGACCTAATTTCAGCACAAAAAACAGGAGAATTAACAAAATATGTGATTAGAACGTGATTAGAAAGAATGATACAACAAAGAAGAGAGAATATCTGCATGAATCATCTCACATTCATAATTGTTCTCCCAATGTTAATTCAGAATATGGAAACTTAATTATCCTTTTATTTAGCAAGTGTACACCTTGGTTTCAGGATTAACACTACAGAACATTTTTAGTATTTTGTGGAAGATATTCGGGGGTAGTACAGATAGTTTCTTTCCATTTGATTTATTTAAAGACTACAATAGTAGGTCCCAGGAGCAACAGAAGAAAACAAGTGATGAGGAGAGGATGCTGCATTCAAGCTTTGCAAACGGCACATTTCAGCATCAGAGATGGTGCACTCAAGTTATAAGAAATGACACACTCAAATTTCAACACAACACACTCAAACTTCACATACTTAAATGGAAAAGAGCTAAGTGTACACACCAACATACAGGAAAAATCTTGCTAGGCAAAGAAAAAAAAACACAGAAGAGATAAATAAGGAAAACTGAATATTAAACTAACCAAAAACATCATGCAACCTCTGGATACCATCTGGATTTCTGGAGACACCAGCAAAAAGAGAAAATAGCACACAAAGAGCCATATTTTTACAAAAACACCTAATTAGCTCATTAATACTGCTGAAAGGTTAGGATACAAAAAAACATATTCTTAGCTGATATTATAACATTCATTTAGTTAAAGAACCTACTCTAAAGGGAAAGAGTTTTTGTTAATAGAGATTTATTTATTTATTTATTTTATATACCGTCAATCTGTAGGTCAATCTAGATGGTGTACAATTGAACATAAATAGATAAAAAGTACAAGGAAAATAACATAATTAAAACGGATAAGTAAAATATAAACAAAAAGTACATTACATACAGTTTATGAATTAAAACTAGTATATCATTAAGGTAAAAACAAATACAAGGTATAATAAAATTAAAAAAGAGAGAAACAGCATAGTGAAGGATCCATCAAACAAGGCGATCAATTCTCTGCCATTAATTCATACGTGTTTCTGTCTAGTAGTGTTTTCAGATTTTTCTTAAAATGTTTAATGTCCTTTTGTAGTCTGAGTTCACCTGGTAAAGAGTTCCTTAATTTGGGGCCAGCAACTGAGATAGCTCGTTCTCTTACTTCAGATAGATGTGCCGTTCTGATTGATGGTATTGATAAAAGTCCCTTATTAGCTGAATGAAGGTTCCTTTGTGGTGTGTGAAGATGCAGAAATGCGTTTAACCATTCAGTTTGTTTGTGATTTATGGATTTGAATAGAATACATAGCGTTTTATATTCAATTCTTTGCTTTATAGGTAACCAGTGCAAATCGATCAGGGTTGGGGGTAATGTGGTCAAATATTTTTCCTCCACATAAAACTCTAGCGGCGGCGTTCTGAAGAAGTTGCAATGGTCTTAGATGGGTACCCGGTAACCCGAGAAGTAAAGCATTACAATAATCAATGGTAGAAAACATTTAAGTTTGTTTTTCCCCCCTCTGCATTTGTTGCCAGCAAATCATTTGGTTATTATACAATTTTAAATTAGAAAATCTTAAAGATCAATTCTTATTCAATCTGCCTTCCCTCTCAACCCCTAATAGATGAGGCCAAATGGGTTCCAGAACACTTTCTTCTTTAATACTCCGTAGGAAGTAAAGTTTTGATCTGTGAGTTTTACACTTAGTATCCTTCCTTATATTTTATAGCATCAGAAATCCCATTATAACATACTTAGCCACTGGTAGCAGGAAGGTAACTGTCACTAGGGTAGAGGGAGGACGTTGATTAGATGTGTTTTCACAATGGCTATGTTGTGGCATACATCAATGACATTGTGCTTTGTAGTAGCGACACTTGATGAAGTATGTACTAAGGGCCAAGAGATACTATATTTAAGGTATTTATTGGGAAAGGAGCAAGTCCACCCATAGGTGTGGAAGACTGAAGCCATTACATGGTACCTACTGTCCAGACAAAGATAACGATGAGAGCCTTTTAAGGGGTAATGGGCTACAACAGGGGTGGGCAAGTCCGGTCCTCGAGGGGTTTTCAGGATACCCCTAATGAATATGCATGAAATAGATTTGCATACAACTGAGGCAGTGTGTATGCAGGTCTCTCTCATGCATATTCATTAAGGATATCCTGAAAACCCGACTGGTTTGTGGCCCTCGAGAACCGGAATTGCCCACCCCTGGGCTACAACAAAAAGTTTATCCTGAATTTTGCAGAAAGAGTCAAGCCCTGACTCACTTGCTGCTAAAGAAAGCACCAGAGAAGATTAATTGGTCCCGGAGTCTGAAGGGGCTTTCCAAGGAGTGAAGGAGGCACTGTGTTCAGAACTAGTTTTAAATGAGCCCTGACTTCAGTTCCTTTTTTTGTTCAAATGGATGCCTCAGAGGTGGGCGCAGAAGCAATCTTAGCCTAAGGAAAGGAGGACCTGGAGCATCCAGTTGCATTAATTAGCAGGAAGTTAGTACCCAGGGAAAAACACTACTTGTCGATTGAGAAAGAGATGTTGGCCATAAAGTGGGCTATGGAAATGCTTCACTACTATTTGGGAGGAATGTTCACCCTGTTGACTGATCAGCAACCTCTAGTCTGGAATGCCAGGAACAATGCCTTAGTTCCTAGCCTTCCAAACCTCACCTTCCATGTGCAACACAGGGTGGGAAAGAAAAGTATAAATGCTGACATCCGCTCCTGGGTGGTATCTCTGGCCTATGCAGCTGCCAACCCAAGAAAGCAAGGCTGAAGGGGAGTTTATGTGAAGGAATGTATAAGACAAATCACTGGAACATCTTAAAGGACCAGGTCGAGCTATCTAGCTTGAGCCACCTTAAGGAATACTCAGGAAGGGAACTCAGGTCAGAGAAAAGTTCCCTGGGGTGGATACTAAAAGGCCAGGCTCAGGAAGGAGCACAGAGGCCCAGAACTGAAGAAGGAACTCCAGAGAGTATGCTCAGACCCTTTGAAGCCAATATTCATAAAAGTCTTAAACAGATAACTTATCCAACTCATATTAACCAGATAAGGGCCAGGGATATACAAAATTCAGCATTTAGCTATTATCCAGCTAAATGCCTTTGAATATTGATCTCCAAATGTGTAAATATCTCCAATTTTTGTTGTAGAAGCTGCTGAGGTAAGGGTTTTGTATTTTCTGTACAGTAGAAAAAAAGTCAGAGTTCAAGCTGTTTCCTGCCCTCTGGCACTTCCTGATCAAAAAAACCCAAGGCTGTACACTACAATAACACACTCCCTTTCAGGGCACATAAAATGAAAGCGTGCCTGATGCCTGTTTGGGAGATAAACACCAGTCTCTGTGGGTTCATAATCAAAACTGTGGTCGAGTAGATGGTGTAGTGGACCTGGCAGAGAGGCAAGGGATGGATAGGGTACAACAAACCAAAACATTTATTTCCCCTCTGTGACTCCTTTACCTGCACCCATTACATCCAAAAACTTCAGACCCAGTCTCTGCTATTGAAAAATGCTTCTCACAAATCCATACTTTGGAATAAAGGAAGGTCTCAATTAAAATGTATCTTCAACAAAGCAAAACTTTCTTGGATTTCCAGTAGTCAGAGATGAACAATATTAAAATTCACTGTTTAAATCGGGGTTTACAGATTCACAGCAATAATTATGTAACAAAGTAAACAATAACAAAAGTCTTCCTCCAAATCTTTACTTGAATTGCATAGTATATAATATACCTGCCTTTTCTTTAGTTCAGATGAGATCCAATATTCACATTTTCTCACAGAGATCTCAGTCATAATCCCATTAGTACAATTCAATCATTCCCTATTGGATTTCCAATAGGTGGTCTATACTCCTCCTAGATTGCCAGCAGACACCATCCAGGAGGCCAGCAGTGGTTCATGGTCTATATTTGGTCCTTTGCTGGACTGAGTAGACCTGTGCTTCTCCAAGGAGCTGTAAGAGTTCCCGAATCCCAATCAACCTTTTGAAAAATCTGCAGCAAGAAGAACATTTCTAACTCTTATTACTACCTTATACTGACCTAATAAAGACTCCTTCTAGTGGATCCCCCTTACATCATTACTTAGAATATTATACTAAGACTCCGTATTAACCTCTGATGCATCACTATAATACGCAAGATGAGTTAAGTGGCATCTCTAAATATTTTGGTCAGAAACAAATTTCTAGTGACTAAGACCTAATTTAGGGCCTCCATCGCAGAATGATACTTATGATAAAGGATACAAAGCTGCTGAGGGAACTAATAAGAATGGAAGATAAGAAAAGCTCAACAATGGACATGGTAATTTCAGAGAGGAGGAGTTGAAGGTTAGATATCATAAAAATTACAGAAGGAAGTGAGCGATATTTTTGGTAAGAGTTATTCATTTGTACTGAGTAATCAGCAAATGGAGTCTGATTGAAAATAGATGCAGAAGAATTATTGTGTTTATTTTTTTTAATAAAGTAACTGGCAAAAAACAGGCGGCGTTAAGCTTGTGATGAGCAAAGCAGGTAATTGAAGATGCTGATGAAGCCAACATGGGTTATTTCAAGATGGAAAAAATAAAATGATGTATCTATTCTAGCTTTGGAAAGTTCTTCAGTAAAGGAGTGTTGAAAAGAAATGTAATACCAAGACTAAAACACAATTTTTATATCTTCCAGTGTGTTTCTGCACTCTTGAATTAGTAGCAGAATGAACATTTGTGTTTACCTAGAGAGATTGGGAGTTTCTTGGATTGGATGGTAGGAGGACACAAAGAAACTAAGGTAGAAATAAAGGAATTGGCAGCAGAGTCTGTGTCAGGAAAAGGAATGATCGAGAAAGTGGGTATTGAGAAGATTCTAGATCTTGTAAACTGTGAAGAGCTTGAAGTGGAACTGAAACAGTAGGAATAGCTGGGAGTAGATAGAAAGGAGAGAAGAGGATGGGTGTGACAAAAACGAAGCAGATCTTAGAGAAAATAAGATCTAGTTTGTACCTGAATGGGTAGGAGCAGGCCTGGATTTGTCAATAGGCACACTAAGGCCTGTGCCTAGGCAGCAGAAATCTGGAGGACAGCAGGCTGGCTGAAGATGTGCTCCCTTTCAGCTGTGCTGAATCTCACTAAACCAAGAATAGCCCTCTGTGTGTCCTGATTCAAGCCCTTCCTTCCAGGCAGCATGCAGGGAATAGGAGAGCCTGCAGCAGATAGAGCAAAGGGGGATCATTTTGGGGAGATTAGGAGAGGCTGAGTAGAGATCATTGGAGGGAGATCGACTGGGGGGCATCTGTCTCTGTGTAAGAGATTTTCTTTGTTGTTGTAGCATTGAAATTCTCATGAAAAATAAACTAGAAACTGAAAACGTATGTCCCTACATGTTGGGTAGGATGTTAGAGAGGAGATGGAAGGAGGAACAGGACCAGAGCATGGTAGGGCCACCTCCCTCCTCATCCACTACAATTCAAACCCTCCTTCCCTTGATCTTGAATTCTATCTCCCAGTTCCTGGAACCTCCCTTCCTTCCTTCCTATTCTCCCTTGTCCCCCATATTCTGGAACCCTCTCCTCAACCCTTCCTATTCACGCCTCACTTTCCTCAATCCAAGAACCAAACTCTCTCTCTCTCTCCCTCCTCTTCCCCATCCCAGATTCCCCATCTCCCATCCTCCCAATACCTAGGCCTCTTTCCTTCTCCCCTTTTCTCCTCACCCTATTCCTGCTCCTCCTCCCTGTATTCATGCTACTTGAGATCACTTTTTCTCATTTAAAACCATGCAGTACATTATCCTAATAATTATAGTGTAAAACTAATATATTTTTAATATATAAAAGTTGGGAATGTTTGTGAATATGCTTCAGAATTTCTTAAATGTTTGCCACAGAATCTATCCCTGAGCTGCCATGGCAACCTAGGGGACTCCTTGTTGTCTATCACTGGCTTGGGGGAAGAGGCTGGAAAGAGAGGATGACAGGGGGGGCAACAGCGCCAACGGTGCCCAGAGGCACCAAGATCCTAAATCTGTCATTGGGTAGGAGACAGGGAGAGAAGGCAAAAGATGAAGGAGGACATAGAAAAAGCAAGAGACTGCAATGGAGAGACAGAGCTGATACAGAGTAAGTCAGTGGCAGAAAAAAAAGCAAGTGGATATCTGTAAGAATTCTGTTAGAAGGGCCAGGATAAACGGTGATTATCAGAGCACAGGAGAGAAGTCTAAAAAAAGAGAGAGAGAATAGAGATTAAAAAGCAGAAGCTATAAGACCCACTCTATGGATATGGATTGTGGGGGAAAGATAAGGAGAGAAGATTAGAAAGCAACAGAAGTACAACCTTTACGATTTGGGGTAGATTTTCAAATAGCGCGATTTGGCGTACTTTTGTTGGCGCATCAGGCGCAAACAAAAGTACGCTGGATTTTAGTAGATATGTGCGTAGCCGCGCGTATCCGCTAAAATCCGGGATCGGCGAGCGCAAGGCTATCGATTCCGTATAGCCGGTGCGCGCCGAGCCGCGCAGCCTACCCCCGTTCCCTCCAGGCCGCTCCGAAATCGGAGCGGCCTCGGAGGGAATTCTCTAACGCCCTCCCCTCACCTTCCCCTCCCTTCCTCTACCTAACCCACCCGCCCGGCCCTGTCTAAACCCCCCCCCTTACCTTTGTCGGGGGATTTACGCCTCCCGGAGGGAGACGTAAATCCCCGCGCGCCAGTGGGCCCCTAGCGCGCCGGGACGCGACCTGGGGGCAGGTCCGGAGAGCGCGGCCACGCCCACGGACCGCCCCGGGCCGTAACCACGCCCCCGGGCCCGCCCCCGAAACGCTACAGCCGCCCCGAAAACACCGCGCGGATCAGGCCCGCCCCCTCGACACGCCCCCGACACGCCCCCCTCGGAAAACCCCGGGCCTTACGCAAGTCCCGGGGTCTGCGCGCGCCGGTAGGCCTATTGAACATAGGCGCACCGGCGCACAGGGCCCTGCTCGCCTAAATCCGCCTGGATTTAGGCAAGCAGGGCTCTGAAAATCCGCCCCTTTATGTTTAACATGTTAATTGTATATGCACACATCAACCATACTTACAAACTGAGTGCACATTTTGGCTTCACGTTCAAGCAAATGTGCAATTTGTCAGACATGAACTTGTGTCCTAATGCATGAAAACAGTAGTTTCCACTGCTCCTATATATTTCAGACTGATTTAATGGGGTTATGGAAAGCAACAGTGATGAATAAAATCTGGATTTATAATAACACTAAAGCTTCCATACCAGGAGATACCTATAAACCTGTTACTTTCTTTAGGCCATGTTGGCTAATGTCAAAAGATTTTGACATAGAGCATCGCTGGATTTTAACAAGCATTAGACTTCTCTTGGCTGGGAATTAGTCAGGGCATGGACCCAAGAAAGGAAAGAAGATCTTTGTAGGGTCATTTTGTAAAAAAAAAAAAAAAAAAAATGTATATATCCTGCTTTTCCTGTTTCAAGTAATGTCCACCACTAGCACTTCCAAGACTGGCTTTTCCCTTCTCAGTTGTCACTGTTGCAAAGGCAAAGTCCTTAGGGAAAGACCCACTAAAGTCAGTTAAAGGCCGACATCGTTGATGAGCTAATAAAATGATGTTTAGAAAAGCTAGCAGGCTCGGGAACACAGTGCTATATGGACTTTATCATTCTGATGTTTTAATGAGAGACAAAATGCCACTAACTTCCCCCCGCCCCCCTCCCCCCATCACCTCCCCAAGCCAAAATCTTTCTGCTTCTATTAACATATCCACGTTACAATCATAAAACAAAAAGTCCCCATCTGTTTTACTTTTAGGCTGTAGTTTTGTAAAGCTGGGAGCACATTCTGAGATGTGTGCAGAAAAGACTTTGGAACAAATCATGTATGAGGTAGAAGTTAGTTACAGAAAGCATATGTTCATGTCCTAAAATTTCTTGTCCTCCTAGAACAGTGTTTACTCTTAGGATTGTAGGCAGCTGATGGGTACTGATTACTGCACATGATAAAAAGATGGCATCAGTGTACTTGTCTTTTCCAGTTGTAACCCCTGGGCTGATAATTCCAGATAAGATCCCAGAAGCCACATTTCAAACACAGGCCTGGATTTATCAAAATGCGGTAAGTACCGCATGCAATAGCAAAAGGGGTGTGGTTTATGCTAATGTAGTATTTATTGCATTTTGCAATAATTACCTGTGTGAAACCATTTCATATACTGTGATAAGTGCCAACCCGATGTAATTCCTGCATTCAACCACTGGGGGACCTGTTTTTGAGAGAGAGAGAGAGAGAGAGAGAGAGAGAGAGAGAGAGAGAGAGAGAGAGAGAGAGAGAGAGAGAGAGAGAGAGAGAGAGAGAGAGAGAGACTGGCCATAATAGCATATCCCGTAGATAGGTATTTGTATCCCTAGGATAGGCCCACCTAGTAACTCGAGGTGGGGATTAGGTAAGAGTGTAGGGGGTTAGGGGCCGCTTTCACATTCTACATGAGACGTACGAACAGAACAGTGGTCTCTTGTGAAGATTAGCTGGCCTTCGGAGTGAGGAAACTCACCCAAAGATGAGATTTGGGCAAGGGTCTCTCAACCTAGCTTGATGGACTCTCTACCTGGGTAACATCAAGCTAGGTTGAGAGACCCTTGCCCAAATCTCATCATGGAGCCCACTCTCCTCCCATGTTCAGAATTCGCAGCACACCATATGATATGGTGCGATTGCATGTGGTAAACACGTTTTCGCATGCGTTAAAGGCCTATCGCATGCGATAAGCCCTTACCGCATTTTGAAAAATGACCCCCACAGTCTCTTAAAGTTTAAATCTTCCCATGTTGTTAATTCATTTGAGTGCCCCATGATTCCCTGAGCGGGGGGAAGAATAATATTCTAAGCCCTCTGCATTGCAATTACTTAACTCCCACTGCATAGTTCTTGTGTACAGCACTGATGATCATTAAGAGCAGCCAGCAGCAATAATCATGCTGGAAGTGGGTATGGTTTTACCGATGAATTGTGAAATTGATGAAAGTTCTTTACAGTTCTCATTACCCACAATTTGATGTTACATTCTCAGTTCTTAATAAATTTGTGTCTCTAACTTCCATTAAATTAGTTTGGGTAACAAAAAGCCAATTCCAATTATCTTTGTCAGTTCTCCCCCTTTCCTATTGTTTAGTGCAGTTGGTGAACTTCCCTCCCTTATGGCTGTTAAGTATAGTCTCTACTCCATTTTCGATGTCACTTAAAGCATAGTTCCAATTCGCCTACCTCTCCTGTAGTTCTTCGTCCTTCTTCTCCTTACTACTCATAGTACCTGATGATCACCTATATTACTGCTCGTCTCCTGGCATCTCCTTTGAGATGAAAGTGAACCTCCAGTGTAGGTCCACAAAGCCTCCTTCTTCCCCAATTCACTCCTCCCTTTGGATGTCTCCCGTGTAATCTCTCCATGGTTGCTGATAATCCTTTGGTCCTCTCCCAGTGAAAGGTACCCTCTTTTGGATATCATAAAAAAAAATCTAAGTCAATGAGTAATAAGACACTCAGTACAAGCAGAAAAGAAAAACCTACACACACTGGGAAAAACAAAAATATAAGATGGGGAGGGTGGAAAAAACTCCCCTCTCAAGAGAAAAGAAAAATTTCCAAAACATGGTCCTTAAATGCTCTCTGTATCCTCTCTAAACCCAGGACTCAACTCTAGAAACCCCAGAGGCCTTTCTCCTTAGAAATAAACAAAACCAAGTGGCAGCCATGGACATGCTGTTCCTGGAAGTGTCAACTCAAAATTCCACACAGTAAAATGGTTGCTAAGATTTATAGAGCATGGGAGCACACAGTTTTCCATCTCCCACATGGAAAAGCTAAAAAACCCACACTAAATAAACTCCCACTGTTAGTTTGAACATTCGTTTTGTAGAAATCCATTGAGATTTCTACACAATAATACAATACCAGTATAAAACACAAGTAGAAAGGCACACAAAATAAGAAGAAAAATATCCTTGAATAATTTGGACTGTTTTTGGAATTTATGTGCAGGTGAAAGTATATGAAATAAAATACTTGTCTATAAAATTATCTGTGTTAGAGCAGCACTATCATTTTTGCCAGGAAAATACTTCCACGTGTTTGACAAAAGGGCAGCTCTGCCCTTTATTCTCATGGAACATCATGTTGACAACAATACAAGTATCTAGGTATATGAGATACCCACCAAGATACTTAGGAGTTTGAATAGGGTTTTACAGTCTTCTCTACAAGTAATAAGTCATGGAATTCCCTTAGTGTAGAAATGACTTTTATGTAGGCTATAAGACTGAATGTGATACAAGGCAGTAGCAACCTAACTATGCAGTCAAAGTACAATTATCCTACACATAAAAGTTTTACAATGAGCAACACATAAAAAGTTTAACAATGAGCAAAACCAACAGCTTATGTTTCCAAGAAGGCATTGGGGTAACCTGCATGGAGTGGCCATGGTTAAAGTCCAAACTTCAGTAAGCATGGGAAAGACTGGATCTTAGGCAATGGCTTTGTTAGTATTGGTAGCTGTGTGGATTATTAGAAAATGTTGGTAATATATTGAAGGGGATCTGAGTGTTGGATTTATTATTGGCCTCTTAAAAATTATAGAGGAGCATGACATGGCCTCAAAAGGCCTATCAGTGGAGATAGTAGAGACCTGTACTTTAACAGATTCTGGGCACCCTTAGGACTGGTATAGACATGGGAGGTGGGAAACTGATGTTAGGTTGAATATGAGGATTTATTTATTTAAAACATTTATATTCTGTGATCTCTCAGCAATGTTTGTCCAATGTGAAGTACATAATTTTGTTTTTACAAAACTTTTCCAGGATATATAAAATAGTCATACATGAGTAATATAAAAGCCACCCACCTAGACACCATGAGGAACAATTGTTGCAGGAGCGCTGGGGAGCGATCCCACTTCCGGGAGATGAAGTGTAACCCAGGCCTTGGCAATCTGTAGTGCTCGAGGCCTTGGCAAACTGTTGTGCTGGGATGAGTGGAGTGTGCCCTTGGACCTCGGCAAACCAGGAAAGGAGCTCCAAGGAAGCGCCGAGGCAGGTGAGACGGAGCCTCATCTGGGCGGAAACCGGAAGCCCAGGCCCCCGCCGACCTGCACAGCCTCCATGAGGCCAACCACACAAGGTTGGTCTCTGAGTAGTCCTCCGACCACTCCAAGCCCTTTCGGACCTGCCGCTGAGTAACAGCAGAGGCAGCAGGCTGGACAGGAGGCAGAGGTGGATGAAGGCCAGGAACTGATGAAGATGAGACTTCTGGAGTAGACGAAGATGAAGACACAGGAAGCACGACAAGCTAAAATCAGGCAAGTAAAACTCAGGATGGAGTGGAATCCGGATAGCACGCTAACTCACACAGCCAGAGAGGAGGCTTCAGTGGCCAGACGACCCTCAGGCTATCCACTGAGCACAATCCGCCGGAGGCCAGGCGAAGCCAGAGTCCAAGACATCGGAGGAAGCTAAAATGTCAGGCTTCCACAGTGAGAGCTCAAGACATCCCATCGGACTCCCAGGACACTTGAAGGGCAGCGAGGAAGAGCAAGGCAAGGACATCAGGAGGACTCTGGACCATGGATGTGGACTGACAACAGACGTGGAAGATCCTTGGCTCCACGGAAGGAGTTATCCCAACAAGCGCCCTACACACCCCAGCTGGAGTGGTCGCAGACCACTGGACCACTGCGCGCCCTACACAACCCAGCCAGGCTGGTCGTGGATCACGCAGGGATGGGCCAGCACAGAGCTCTGGTGGATGCAAGACATGACAGACATCAGGAAGAGACATCAGGATTCAGATTCAGATCAGGAAAACTGGAGACATGACAAACTTTGGAGACATCAGGAAACATGGTGGATGACAAGATGAGATGAAGGACATCCAGAGGAGAGACCAGGAACATGGACAACAAGGGATCCCACGAGGAAGAGAGAAGCTGGGCAGGAGAAGGAAGCAGAAGTCCAGAGGAGGACTAGCCCCAGCCAAGGCAAGGCTGGAATGGAGGCAAGAGCCCTTTTATAGGGCTAAACAAGGAGATGCCCAGGGAAGGAGTCCATAGGTGGGCCTGAGGCTATCCGGCCGCAGGCCCTTTAAATCCTGAAGAAAGACGCGGCCTCGCCCCTATAGGAAGAAGGGGCAGGACCCCCTGGACAGCGGCCGTCCCTGCCACTGCATGCAGGAGGAGGAACGGGCCGCAGAATAGGTCCCGACGTGAAGGCGGCTCCTGCTTGCATGATGGAAGGCGGGTGCGATGGCGGCGTCCATGCTGCTGTGGAGTAGGCCTCCAGGCCTGCGGGGGAGACGGTGATGCCGGCGGCCCAAGCCGCAAAAGGGGGCTGAAGGCAATAATGGCAGCTCCTGCCGCGAAAGGTATAGTGCCTGCTCACGGTTAAGCCCGCGAGCAGGAGTGCAACAGAACAATATTCAATGGCTGTTTAGTGGACAATTTATCCGGTGTTAAGTTAACCAGAATATATGTTTTGCAAAGATTATTGAGAAGGTAGCTTTTCGTCAATAGTTAAGATTTTCTGGTTGATAATAATATTCCATTAAAAATGACCAAAAAAAAAAAAGAGTCAATGCAGAATGCACAAATATATGACCAGCACAAGAAAGCACAAATTCAAAAAGCATTAATATTGCTTACACCAATAGAGCACTAAGATTAGGATCATCATAACTACTGTGAGCAAGGAGATTTTAGATTTCATCATATTTAGTCATTGATCCATAGTATCTATCAACATACTTTTTAGAAATTTTATAATGCAATAAAAAAAAAAGTGTGTTGATGGACACAATGGATCAATGACTAAATATGACCTATATTTATAGTTGAGGACTGAAATCTAAAATCTCCCTGCTCACAGATGTTATAATGATTTATTTATTTATTTAGAACTTTTCTATAGGGATGTGCAGAGCAAAATTTTATGTTCATATTTTTTATGTCCGAAAGGGGGGGTCCCACTTGCGGCCAATATGGGACATAAAAAAAATCCAATGAGTTGGGTATATGTACATATGTGCAAAAAAAAAAAATTTAAACCCCCTCACCCTCCTTAATCCCCCCCCAGACTTACCACAACTCCCTGGTGATGGAGCGAGGAGTGAGGACGTCATTTCTGCAATCCTTGGCGAGAAGCATGTGACGTCGGTTGGCACGTCGAGTGACGCGGCGTCACGTGATTCCCGGCTCGTTCGCGCCGGACGGCTCGTTCGGCCCAAAAAGAACTTTTGGCCAGCTTGAGGGGGTCAGGAGGCCCCCCCCAAGCTGGCCAAAAGTTCTTTTTGGGCCGAACGAGCCGTCCGGCGCGAACTTGCCGGGAATCACGTGACGTCGGCGTCACGTGATTCCCGGCTCGTTCGCGCCGGACGGCTCGTTCGGCCCAAAAAGAACTTTTGGCCAGCTTGAGGGGGTCAGGAGCCCCCCCAAGCTGGCCAAAAGTTCTTTTTGGGCCGAACGAGCCGTCCGGTGCGAACTTGCCGGGAATCACGTGGCGCCGCGTCACTCAGACGCGGCGTCACGTGATTCCCGGCAAGTTCGCGCCGGACGGCTCGTTCGGCCCAAAAAGAACTTTTGGCCAGCTTGGGGGGGGCCTCCTGACCCCCAAGCTGGCCAAAAGTTCTTTTGGGCCGAACGAGCCGTCCGGCGCGAACTTGCCGGGAATCACGTGACGTCGCGTCTGAGTGACGCGGCGCCACGTGATTCCCGGCTCGTTCGCGCCGGACAGCTCGTTCGGCCCAAAAGAACTTTTGGCCAGCTTGGGGGGCCTCCTGACCCCCCAAGCTGGCCAAAAGTTCTTTTTGGGCCGAACGAGCCGTCCGGCGCGAACGAGCCGGGAATCACGTGACGCCGGCGTCACTCGACGTGCCGCCGACGTCACATGCTTCTCGCCAAGGATTGCAGAAATGGCGTCCTCACTCCTCGCTCCATCACCCAGGGAGTTGTGGTAAGTCAGGGGGGGGGATTAGGAGGGTGAGGGGGTTTATATTTTTATTTTGGCTCAACAATCGCGATTTCCCCCACATATCGAACAATCTATGTCGATATGGGAAATCCGATCGTTTAGTCGAATCCATTTTTTAAAGTAAAAAAAAAATATGAGTTGCGTTTACTAATGCGGTCAATCCGAATGCACACCCCCTACTTTTCTATACCGACGTTCATGAATAGACATATCACATCGGTTTTACATCGAACCAAGGTTAAAAAATATATATTACATCGAACAATGGATAACATCGAGGCAAGGGTGACAATTAAAAAGGAATAGGCAAGAACACTAGTGGACGTGTTAAAATCCATCACCCATTGCATAACAGTAGAACAAACAACAGTGGATAGCAAGAATAAATGTATTGTGGGTTGGTTATTTACCAGGACAGTTTACTATATACACTAGAGGCACCTAATGGCAAGATGCTGAAGATGATTAAAACGGAAAGTGTTTAAAAAGAGGTGCAATGCTAAAGACCAATTAGAACATGAATGCTTAGGATCAAAAGACATGATGCTTAAGATCAGGAACATGCTGGCCCGTGTCAGGCCCGAAAAAATAGAGTCAACGAGAGGTTGTCTGTTCTTTAGGGAAACGCTTGTTTGAACAGCCACGTCTTTAGCCTTTTTTCTGAAAGTCAGTGGGCAGGGTCCTGGCGAAGATCTGAGGGAAGAGCGTTCCATTGGGAGGGACCAGCTGTGGAGAAGGTGCGTTTCCTTAGAGAGGACTTGGTGGGAGGAGCGTACAGGGTGCCTTTGTACGCTGTTCTGATTGGCCCTGGAGGACGTGTGGTGGGGCGAAGAGGGATATTAAGCTCACAGAGAGGTCTGGTTGTGAATGGTCTTGTGTATCATGGTGAGGACTTTGTGAAGGATTCTGAATTTAATGGGGAGCCATTTTAAGAATGGGCGTGATATGTTCTCCTCTGCTGGTGTTGGTCAGGATCCTTGCGGCAGTGTTCTGTAGCATTTGTAGAGTTTAGTGGTGTTTAAGGGGAGGCCAAGGAGGAGGAGAAATATGGTGGCTTGGAGCACTGTCTGGAAGCGTGTAGGGTGTCGGAGAGGGCTCAGCTATTTTAGGATCTGTAATTTGTAAGAACATTCTTTTGTGGTGTTATTGACAAACTTTTTTAGGTTCAGCCGGTTTGTCCAGAATTACGCCAAGGTCTCTCGCATGGGTAATGGGGGTCGTTAGGGTTGTGGGGAGATGGTTTGATTGCTAGGTTGTTGTCAACTTGTGGATGAGAAGGAGCTCGGTTTGGCTGTGTTGAGTATTAAGTGAGGCTGGAAGAGAAGGTGGTTGATGGGACTGGAGGCAATTGTTCCAGAAGGTGAGGGTTTTTGAGATAGATTCAGTGACCAGAATGAGATCTGCATATCATCGTGTTGTAACTGAAATGGGTTACCCTTCAGATTATGAGGAGTTGGCAGAAGGGGAGGAGATAAATGCTGAAGAGTGTAGGGGAGAGTGAAGATCCTTGCGGGATGCCAAGTGTTGATCTGAAAGAGTGAGACTCTTTGTTGTTTATTTAACCTTGAAGTTCCTGTTGCAGAGGAATGACTTGAACCAGCTGAGAGCTGTTCCAATATGCCGATGTCAGACAGCAGGTTGATTAGAATGGAGTGATTCACGGGTGTCGAAAGCCTTGCTGAGATATCAAGCAGTGCCAGAAGATATGGTTGTCTTTTTTCAAGGCCCATGAGGATGTGTCCCGTGAGAGAGATTAGGAGGGATTCTGTGTTGAGCAATTTACGGAATCCAAACTGAGCTGGGGCGAGTATCTTGTGTTCGTCTAGGTATTCTGAGAGTTGGTTGTTGACAATTTTCTCCATGAGTTTGGCGATGAAAGGAAGGTTGGCGATGGGGCAAAAAGCTAGCAGGGTCAGCTGGATTCAGGTTGGGTTTCTTTAGTAATGGTTTGAGGGTGGCAAGTTTCAGAGAGTCTGGTACTAGTCCTTGCGAAAGGGAGCAGTTAATGATTTCTGCTAGTGGCTTGAGATTGTTTTAGGGATTGTGAGCAATAGTTTTGTGGGATAGGGTCTTTCAGATGAGAAGAGGTTTCATGTTCTTGAGGATGGTTTTGATTTCGAGGGAAGAAGTGGGTTCGAATGACTCAAAGTTGCTTTCTGGCTGTTGGTGGTGGAGTATGGGGTGGGGGGCTGAATTTTGCAGAGAACGAGCGGGGCTATGAGATTGGAGATTTTTTTTTCTCAAAGAAATGGCAAGTTCAGTGGACTTGATTTGAGCTTGATTGTCGGGGATAGCAGGGGGGGGAAGTTTGTAAGATCTGAGACGGTAGGAGAATAAGGCCTTCGCGTCAAAGAAGTAATTATGGATTTTTGGGCATAGAACTCTCTCTTTGTGCGGAGGATAATGTTCCGGTATCTGTGCATGTAAGTTTTGTAGGCCGGACAATGAAGCTGTAGTGGGGTCCTTGCGCCATAAGTGTTCTTTGTGTCTTAGCTCTTGTTTGAGTTTTTGGGTGTACTTGCCAGGTTCTTATGGCCTGGATTGGCCACTGTTGGAAACAGGATGCTGGGCTTGATGGACCCTTGGTCTGACCCAGTATGACATGTTCTTTTGTTCTTAGGTGTGAACCAGGGTTTTTTATTCTTGAAGGCAGGTTTTTAACTCTTTCGATTGTCAGGGGGCAAATTTTATCTGCTACAGTGCTGGTAATGTTAAACCAGGAGGCAAGTGCAGAGTCTGCGTCTGAAAGATCCAAGTTAGCTAGATCCGTGGATGGTGAGAACTGAGGTCGTCCATGGAGCAGGGTTTCCTGAAGTGAATTGTAGTTTTGGGGAGAGGAGGGGCTGGTTCTCTGAAATCGAGAGGTCTGTGGTGATCATCCAATAGTCCAATGATCCTAATCTTATTGCTGTATTGGGTAATGTAAGCAATACTAATGTTTTTTTGAATGCTATGTATTTTTGTGATAATATTCTCCACCCTTCTCAATTTGGGTGTCTTCCTTATCATAACACCAAATCTTGTTGCTTTCTACTTTTGACTCCATTCATCAAGGATTTGATAGAGGCCACAAATATCTTCTAATCTTATTAGACCTGACTGCAACATCTGATGCACTAAACATTCCCATCTTGTTATATCATATGGAATCTCTGGGCATTATCTCAATGGTTCAGTCTAGGTTTTCTTCTTTTCTATCAGAATGCTTTATAAGGTAATAATGGAGGATTTTGCTTCAAAATCAACTCCATTGATAACAGGGGTCCCACAAGGCTCCTCATTGTCCCCTCTACTTTTTAATATCTATCTGCTCTCTCTTTCTCTGTGAGATTTTATCTCAACTGACATAACTTTTAAGTGTATGCAGATGATATACAATTTTATTTTCCCAATTTCATCTTGGGATCTAGCATTAGAGAAATTACTAGCTGTCTGCAGCAAATTAACACATGGCTTAAAGATAACAACCTAGTGCTGAACATTGCTAAGACTGAGATCCTTATGTTATCTTGCTCTGAGGTGAAGGACTCCACCTTCTTCCTGGTCTTTTGCAGGTTCCACAATACCAATTAAATCACAGATTAGAGATCTAGGGAAGATTATCCACTCTTCTTTCACTCTATCTACATGTTCAATCACTAATTCAAAGTTCTTTTTTTAAAACTTCGTCTTTTACAGACATTGAAACTTTTATTGGATATGCAGATTTCTGGGTAGTTACTCAATTGCTGATTCTATCGTAGTTGGATTAATGTAACTCCCTCCTTCTTGGCCTACTTCAATCTACACTAAAGTCCTTACAATTCGGCTGCCCGCTTGATCATGTCACATTGGCTCCCAAATTCCTGGTGGATTCAGTTCAAGAATTTATCTTTGGTTTTAAGTCCCTTCATGGAATGGCACCCCTTCATTTTTCCTCAGACCTAGTTACCCATTGTTCCTTGTGTACATTATGCTTCTCGTTTAGGAACCTTTTGTTGGTGCCTTTTTGAAAGAGGTTCAGCTACAAGAAGATTGGACATCCAAATGGCAGATGAAATTTAATGTGGACAAGTGCAAGGTGTTGCACATAGGGAAAAATAACCCTTGCTGTAGTTACACAATGTTAGGTTCCATATTAGGAACTACCAGCCAGGAAAAAGATCTAGGCATCAAAGTGGATAATACTTTAAAATCATCGGCTCAGTGTGCTGCAGCAGTCAAAAAAGCAAACAATGTTAGGAATTATTAGGCAGGGAATGGTAATAAAATGGAAAATGTCATAGTGCCTCTGTATTGCTCCATGGTGAGAGCATACCTTGAATACTGTGTAAAATTCTGGTCACCGCATCTCAAAAAAGATATAGTTGCGATGGAGAAGGTACAGAGAAGGGCAACCAAAATGATAAAGGGGATGGAACAGCTCCCCTATGAGGAAAGGCTGAAAAAGGTTAGGGCTGTTCAGCTTGGAGAAGGGATGGCTGAGGGGGGGGGGGGGGATATGATAGAGGTCTTTAAGATCATGAAAGGTCTTGAATGAGTAGATATGAATTGGTTATTTACACTTTCGAATAATAGAAGGACTAGGGGGGCATTCCATGAAGTTAGCAAGTAGCACATTTAAAACTAATCTGAGAAAATTCTTTTTCACTCAACGCACAATTAAGCTCTGGAATTTGTTACCAGAGGATGTGGTTAGTGCAGTTAGTGTAATTGGGTTCAAAAAAGATTTAGATAAGTTCTTGGAGGAGAAGTCCATTAACTGCTATTAATCAAGTTTACTTAGGGAATATCCACTGCTATTAATTGCATCAGTAGCATGGGATCTTCTTGGTGTTGGGTAATTGCAGGTTCTTGTGGCCTGGTTTGGCCTCTGTTAGAAACAGGATGCTGGACTTGATGGATCCTTGGTCTGACCCAGCATGGCAATTTCTTATGTTCTTATGTAAGGACTCTAGAGGGAGAATTTTTGTGATTGCAGGCCCCGTTCTCTGGAACAAACTTCCTGACTCTCCAAAGTCTGAAGCTGAGTTGCTCCATTTCAAGAAACTTCTGAAAGCTCACTTTTTTCCTCTTGCTTTTAACATTGACACCTGAGTCAACAAGAAGTGGATATAGCAATTAGGGGAGGTTGGGGATAAGAACAGCTATAATTTTCGATGATTGTATCAGTGTCTAATGAAGTTGTTGTATTTTATTTTTATTGTTGATTGTATAGATGTAGTTTGCTATGTTTGTCATTTTTCTGTCTGTATTTTTTCAATCCACTGAGATTTTGGATTGGTGTAATGTACATTATATAAAATAAATAAATCTTTAAAGATATCCGGCTAAGAAGAGCTGTCATTAAAGAAAACAATAAACAAATAATGGGCCAGCGAGCTAGCCCCCTCCCTCTCCCCCAAAATATTTTATAAAGGCCCTGTTGGGTCATGCCCTTCTCATCCCCCAAATCCTTTAAATGTTCCTGAGGACCCCTCCCATCTGGGGGTTTCAAAAATTCAAATATGCTGCCCCGCCTTTCCTCCCACCCACCCCATGCTCAAGGATTGAAACATCACAGGCACCCACCCTTCCCCAACCCTCCTGTCCCCTCCCTCCAATACCTTATATTTATTGTCGGGAACAGGAACCCTCTGCCCCACTCTCGGCACCTCTGCCACTTATCTGCTTTAATTTAGCTGAATAAGCCACATTTTCCATTTAGATGGATAACTTGTATGTTGTTCATCTAAATGGATTTTAAATATTGACCTCACTGTACTCAACTACCCAAAGTGGAAGAATCACCACTGGGCAGAATGGATGGACAAATTTAGTATTTTGGGGTTTTTTTCTGTTGACGTTTACTATGGCCTGCTTTTAAAAAGCATTTTCACACTTAAAAATGGACTTTACATCTATAAATAGAGATGTGTATCGTACCGGTAATCGTATCGGGCTTCGTTTTCGTTAAACCACGGGAAATTTCATATCTCCCGCAGTTCGGAATTTTTTTTCGTGGCAAATTGTTTTCGGGTTAGCTCACGCTAAACCAAAAACTATTTTTCCCAAAAAATTTGTGGAAAATGCAATCATTTGTCGGTTTTACTGATCCATGATGAATTAGGAAATATTGTATGAATTTCCTAATTCGTCAAAAAAAAACAACATCCCTATCTATATAAATGCACTTTACTCTTGTAAGTGGGCTTTGGAAAATTGTTACAATATATGTCATTGAATTGTCCATAGGATATTCACATGTAAATGCACTTTACACGTGTAAATGACTTTTGAAAATTGCTATAATAGTTACATTTGCACGTGCAAATCCTTTTGAAAATTACCCCTTATGTCGCTATGTATTGACTCATCTTCTGGTCTTTTTGGATTTTGGAAGGAGAATATCTATGGAAATTCAAGTTTTACAGAACAGGCGGGTATCTCAAAAAGTCTATTCAAGTGTTATGCAAGATGTTTAAAAAATTATTTGGAACAGCTAATAAAAAGATTGGGGGTGAGCAGGGGAGCAAAGCCAACATTGAGGAACTGTTAACTCCTTGTGCTCTACCTATGGACAAGCCCACAATTACATAAGTTTTATTGGTGTCTTAGAACCTTCAAGTAAATACCTCCAGAAGAACTCTTACCACAGTGGTACAGCTCTCATTATAGTCTATAGGAGCAATTTTGTCACTATTCTTTTCTTTATCTCGTATGGCAAAATTGGCGAACTGAGCTCTAACAAGCTGTACCATTTTACTTTAACATAGGTCAGAAGATAGAAAGGTCATTAAAACTTACCCTTTGTCTGGATTGCCTTTTCTCACTTTCTCTGCAGAAGATTGTTGGCATCCGTCGGTCCTAGACTGCTTCGCCCCATTTGCCGCACTTGTTCACGGCTCCTCCCGCTTACCGTGGGAAAAATGGCTACCGCCACATCTACAAGCAGCCCTCTCGGTGTCCCCGGAACGGCTATGGTGCTGCCTCCCGCCATGCTCCTCCCAAGGCCCTACTAGCGTGTGCGCGCTCGCTACCCTCATCTTTATTCCAGCTATGGCACGAACCTCGGGGGCGTCCCCTCAAGTGACGTCACGCCATCCGGGTATTTAGCCTGACCTTACGTGCTAGCTAATCGAGTTAGCAAGGATTGGTCTAGGTCGGTCTAAGCTACTCTGCCGCTTCCGTGCTGTCGCTGGACAGCTCTCTCCTCTGCCCTTTGGGGTATTTACTAACCTGGGTACTTGCTCCTCGGGGGCCCCTGCTTTATTTCAGGTGCCTTACAGGGATCAGGTACTCGCTCCCTCGAGTGCCTGCTCTCCCTGCCTTGGTGCCAGTACCATCTACTTCAGCTGGTGGAATCGCATTAACCTACAGCTACCAGCTATTGAGTTAATCTAACTCTCAGTCTGTCTCATCTACAGCATTGCCTTGCTGGGAAACCTACACCGGAATTCCCCTATACCAACGGGGTGGAGGAGGGTGCCCTCTGCCGAGGGTTCCTGAGACTGCTACATCCAGACTACCTCACTACTGCCACCTCTTGTGGTTATCCATCAAGCTTGTACAATAAAAGATCTAATTCTGTGTTTGTGCATCCTGAGTCTAGTCCAGTACTCGTGGCTCCCCACGGGGTCCCTCCCCGTGGGCATGGTCATCTGCCACAGTATCCAAGAATCCACCCAAACACCACTTAACCATAACACAGATTGTGGTACTTTGTCTGTCTTTTTTTTTTTAAAAGCACTTCGCCAGACCCCAAATCTTCACAGCCAGCTTAATATACTTATTTACCATAGAGTCTCATCCCTTTACAACCCTGAACACCTTACTGGGCAGACTGGGTGAACCTTTTTGGTCTTATCTGCCATTATTTACTACATTACCTCACCCTTGTATTCTCTCTCACATATATCGTCATCATTATCATTGTTTATTTATATCATGCTTTTCCAACCGGAGAATCCAAAGCATGTTATAGTAAATTAAGGTTAGAGTTACAGTGGCTTATAGTGCATACAATAAGTATGTAATGCAGTACTTTAAAGAACAGTGGGGGGTCCCGTAATCAGTACTAGGCAGCAGGGAGAAAGCTAGAGTGTTTTGGTTCATATGTGTCACCTCAAGGTGTCTTGCGATCCACTGTCCCTAAATACTATTAATACGGCAGACCACATGATGTGTCCTGGGCTAGTCTGGGCGGCGAATACCCGGGCTGGTCCGACATCGTGAATCCGCCGCTGGGGAAGATACACCCCTGAAGCGGCGGTGACCTGCTCTGAGGAGGGGACTCCGCTATTTAGATTCTATTCTTTTTTTGGGGAAAGAACACTTTTTTGTTAGAAGATCCAGGAGAAGCTTGGCTGCCCCTTCCTTCCTATTTGAAGCAAGAGAAACTGTTTGTTTCGGAGGGGATCCTTAATCATCAAGGATCCTGCGAGAGAGTACTAACGAGGCCGTGTAAATGAAAAGAAGATCTCACAGATTCCTAACTGTGAGTAAAGTAATACCCATCCGGTGATCACCACGCTGGGGAGAGAGAGAGAGGATTTACTGTCTGCGCCATAGACTCTGTAAACTTTGTCGGTTTGGAAGGCCCTGCCCATCTGGGAGCTCCACTTCATCTTAACCCAAGGGAAGTGGCTGTTTTTCCTTGTCCCAGTACAAGTGAGTCCTGCACAGGCAGAGGGAAGAGACCGTAAAGGAATTGAGAAGAGTATTCTGTGGTGTAGCAGTTTAAGTTCTGCGCCACTCATCATCAGTGTTAACAGGAAGGGATTTTTATTTTGGACGCTACCACAGTGACTCCCGAGACACTGTCCCCACGTTAAGAGCAACATCTCCCCAGGGGAAACGCAAGGGAATGGGTAAGAAGTACGCCCTCCCCACCTGCAAAGGATCCGGCCATTGGGAATGGGGAATATAGGTGAGGGTCGACCTAGCCGGTGAGAAGCTCCAGCCCCAAAGAGCATTAATAAGTTTGTGCAAGGACAGGCACACCAGGGTAGGGTTACGTGAGAAAAGTGTGCTCTGGCCATCGTAGATGCCAGTGTTACTCGTTTATGGGTGGGAGAGCAGATATGGAAAAGTTGGTTTTTTTTTTTGTGAGCTAGTTGAACACAACTTTGCTTTGTGCCTTCTTGCCTCTGAGGTTCTTTTACCCCTGAGGGGGGGAAAAGGCCATTTTTTAAAACTTATTATCCTTCCTGAATGAGCCCAGTGTAAAAATTGGATGAGATATTTCATTTTTCTTTTCAATATTTACTCTTTCGGATAGTAGAAAGACTAGGGGGACTCCAATGAAGTTAGCATGTGGCACATTTAAAACTAATCGGAGAAAGTTCTTTTTTACTCAACGCACAATTAAACTCTGGAATTTGTTACCAGGGGATGTGGTTAGTGCAGTTAGTATAGCTGTGTTTAAAAAAGGATTGGATAAGTTCTTGGAGGAGAAGTCCATTACCTGCTATTAAGTTCACTTAGAGAATAGCCACTGCCATTAGCAATGGTTACATGGAATAGACTTAGTTTTTGGGTACTTGCCAGGTTCTTATGGCCTGGATTGGCCACTGTTGGAAACAGGATGCTGGGCTTGATGGACCCTTGGTCTAACCCAGTATGGCAGTTTCTTATGTTCTTATGTTTATAGAATTTACATCAAGCAGCACAGAGACAAGTTTCGGATTTTCCTCCACGTCCTAGTTATACAGGTACTAAGCATTTCGGTTTTGCTCTCGTGGGTAACAAATCCTCTCTTTGGAAACTGAGGGATCAACCTTTGGCATCTTTATTGCCACAAATTTTTTTTTACATTTTCATTAGGATTATTTTATGCCCTGTTTTTCTGCTTTCAAATGGTTGCCTTGCACATTTCAGGTCCTTCTTTTTAGGCAAAGTCTAGCCAGAAACTTCCTAGATGGAAAGTTTTAGTGCCACTCATCCTCCCTGGTGCCTGAGTGCATCACTTTAGTGATGCATCTGTAATCCCCCAACCTCAGAGCCGGGAGACCAGATCCTGGACTCCTGGGGTTAGTGTGCAGGGTTACCGCCAAGCCCTGCAGTTACAGCGTTCATCCTTAGTCCTTTACCTAAGAACAGGGCTTGTGTTTTTCAGGGCTTTTCCTTTTGGAAGGCCCAAGAGAGCCCCGCAGACTGCAGAAATCACCATGCGGTCACAACTGCCAACAGCAGAAGGAAGTAGGAGCTGCTGGGCTGGCCTTGCAAAATATAAAATTCCAGAAAAATGTGAGCCGTCCCAATTATATTCTTAGAAGTAGGGGAGGGAAAAATAGAGAGAAATTATAACACTAAAACCCTGCTCAGAACTGAATGCCCAGGGCTATAAGACAATATGCAAGGATGTGATTGTGAACTTTAGAAAAAAAAAAACGCTTGTTCTACAGATGAAGCAGCACTCGTTTAGTTGCGAATTGGACGCTTTTCCCCTAACTTACAATTTATTTTGTGCATTTAATTTACTATACTTACAAAACAAACCACCTGTCCTGCTCCCCCCCCCCCCCCCCCCCAAGAAAAAAAAGTGTGCATATTTTAGCTTGGATATTGAAATCAGATGGAAAAATATAAAAAACATTTCTGTGCAGCGCTATCAAGTACAGATTCAGCTGGAAAAAAAATATGCAGAGATTGCCTAGGCGGGTTACGGGAGAGTTACTGATTTATTTCTTGTCTGCAAATGCCCTGCTCTTCCTCTGCAGCTCCAGTTTTCATGCTTTGTGCATCAGGGTATCATGTCGCTTCCAGCCATCATCAGGGCTGTTCCGTGACACTGCAGCAGCTGGGCGCGCTGTAGATCAGTGTGGGTGTGTGGGGTGGGGGCTGTCGGATATATTTTTCTATCTTTTTGTGCTGTGATGGGATTGTGGGGGGTGGGGGGACGGGACGGGACCTTGGTGCCATGGTGACCACAAAGACGAAACAGTTAAAAGGCTAAAGGCCCCACAGGATCCTTGTGAAAATACAGGGCATTTGACAACGAGACAAGAAGGAGCACGATATCTCCATGCATGCAATGGGCAAATCCAAGACTGAATCAACCTCTTCGGGTTGTCTTAGGTGAGGTAGCAGCCCTGCCTAGAACTAACTCCACACCATTAGGGGACCTTTGAGCCACTCAGGATGTTTTTCACTAAGAGCCTCGTAGAGTGACCACCTTGTTCTAGAACTTCTTCACCTTTAGAAAATGTTTGCTTTTTGTATACTTTTGAGGTATTTGAATGTCTCCATCACATCCACCCTAGGGTATAGATATTTAGCTTCGTAAGTCACTTTTTTTTTTTTTTTTTTTTAATAGGGCCTTTGGTGCGTCATTCCAGCAGCCCTTCTCTGGGCTGCCTCTACCCAGTCTATATATTTTTTGGTAATATAAACTCAGGAATTGGGCACAATATTCCAGATGAGGTCTCGCCAATGATGGGTACAGAGGTTTTATCACTTCTTTTATTTTTCTACTGGCGATGCACCCTATCGTTCTTCTGGCTCTGGCCTCCATCTTGGTTTGCAACTGTGAGAGGTTTGATCACCCCCAGATCTCTCTCCTGTTAGCTGTAGCTGACCTGCTGGTCTGCCAAGACTCCATGCCTCAACATTTGGTCTTCAAGGCCTGTAGTCGTCCGATAATTATTATGCTGTCACTGGCACTTGCTTCAGAAGATTGTATTTTGTACTCGGTAGCTTCTGCACACATCCACGTACAGTGACATTTTCTCTTCACACACTCATTCCCGCTCCCCCCCCCCCCCCCATCTTTATTATGTTCTCCAGCTGGTTTCACTATTTTTATTTTTGTACTGTTTTCCTTAAGTTCTCGTCATGCCGCAGTTCCATCTACATTTTGTTATTCAGATGAACATGTTTCCCTGAGTAGATCCTCATAAATAAATGTTGAAAAGTGTCTGTGAAATTATAGCAGGGTGACACCGTGTTCCTTTACGCCTAAATTCTTGTCATTTCTGGTGTCTCGTGCATGTTTTCATAGCCATGAGAACCAAAATGAAATATAGCTTTCCAAATAAGTGAATATAAACAACCTGTCTCAACCTCCCCTCCTTTCCCCCCCCCCCTCCCCCTCCCAGTTTCAAATGCCGGTTCATTCAGATTAATGACGAATGATTGATCAGCAGGCAGTGACGGTCTTTTGCTGTAGGATGCACGGGTTTTTCCCATCCCCTCCCAGCTTTTGGAACAGCCTACAGCTCATACCTCCAAACAAAATTCTTCCAGCTATCTAAAAAAAAAAAAAAATAAAAAGTTCTACAATCATGACTGCATACTTAAAAAAAAAAAGTTAATAAATATCAACCAGGCAGGCGACACTGCTGTGCACGCCAAAGAACTCATCATCTGTTTTACAAGAACTGTGCCAGATGGCAGGAGGAGACCAAGCCAACTTTTGAGAGGTTTTACTTGAGCAGACAGTTAACATGATCTACTTTTCTGAAGCTGAATAAAAGGCAAAAAAATGAAAACATCTGCTGCTCATTTCATTATTGATTAGGATTATAAAATGACATGTTACTTGGGGGTGGCCCGGCTAGCTTTTGCTAAGGCTTTTTAAAACATTTTTTTATCTTTATTTTTTTTTTTTTTTTTACAGATAATCTACAAGAAACTTCAGACAAACACTAAAATTCCTAGTTGCTGTACTTAACTGCGACACAGAATATACATGGAAATGAAGCTTCATGTTTATACGAATGACTCATGACACAGAGAAGCGGCAGTAAAATAGGTTAAAACAACTTAAAAAAAAAAAATACTGCTCTGACAAATGCCAGGACCATGTTTTTCACACAACCTACAAACACAGACCAGCCTCAGTTCTCTTCCATACTATAAAGGATAAATCAAATACACCCCTCCAAAAAAACCCTTTCGGATAAAGAAAAAAAAATACAGAAAAAGGTCAATAATAAAATGTTGTTAAATACAAGCAAATATGATGAATAAAAAAAGTAACCTTTGTGTAAAGGTTGCAGTAGATATATAAAGAACATTTACATAATTCATTCTTATGGGAGGAGTTTTCTCAAGTCTAAGTGAAAGGAGCTCTAGAGGGAGCTAGAGAAGCAGTTTTTTTGGAGTAGTCTTCTTGGAAGCAATTGTGGAAGGTTTTAGGCAGTTTTAGGAAAGGCAGCGCGAGTGTTCTCCAACTTCTCACTTTTCCCAGTGGAAAGGCTGCGTGTTTTTCCACACAGATATAGTGGGCCTGTTCCTTTGCTTTTCTACTGTTTTGGTGAGTGGGAGAGTTTCTTCTCTCTTTTTTTTTTTCCCTTACAAAGATAAGAGCTCAATTCTCTGCAATTTTTTTTTGGGGGGGGGGGGGGAGGAGGGATCTCTATTATCATACTAGAAATCACAGCTGTGTAGCTATATTCTGTAATTAGTGAAGGAGAAATCTTTGGAAGGGGTCCATCTCAAGCAACAGAAAGCAAAGCCGTTCCAGAGGTGCTGCGACACTAACAGGCACAAGGGAGAATCTCTAAACTTAGAACAGCCCACTTCTGATTCTAGGAAGTCTTGAAGGCAAGGGCAGCCCTGCGCGCGTAAATCCGGCCGGATTTACGCGCGCAGGGCATTTAAAATCCACCCCATAGTGTATTTGGATTTTCAGAAGGTGTTTGACAAAGTCCCTCATGAGAGGCTTCTAAGAAAACTAAAAAGTCATGGGATGGGAGGCAATGTCCTTTTGTGGATTACAAACTGGTTAAAAGACAGGAAACAGAGAGCAGGATTAAATGGTCAATTTTCTCAGTGGAAAAGGGTAAACAGTGGGGTGCCTCAGGGATCTGTACTTGGACCGGTGCTTTTCAATATATTTATAAATGATCTGGAAAGAAATACGACGAGTGAGATAATCAAATTTGCAGATGACACAAAATTATTCAGAGTAGTTAAATCACAAGCAGATTGTGATATATTGCAGGACGACCTAGTGAGACTGGGAGATTGGGCATCCAAATGGCAGATGAAATATGTACACCCTGGAGGAATATGTATGTACATACGGTGGCATCTTTAAAAATGGTGCGGGCCATCCAGTGCTCCTACCATGTGACAAGGGCCGGCCAATAGCAAGGATACCCTGTCACATGGTAAGGGCATAGGGCCATCGGCACAATTTTGATTAGTGGCAGCCGACAGCCTGGGAGCGGGAGATCGCTCCCGGGACCACCAGGTACCTGTAAAAAGGTTTTTTTGGGGGGGATTAGTTTTAAAGGGTCGGGGTGGGTTTAGGGGTTATTTTTGTGCCGTTTTTCCCGCCCTCCCCCAAAACGATAAGAGAACCCCCATGAACAATATCGTGGGGTTTTCCTATCGTTTTGGGGGAGCCCTCGATTTCTGACGATTTTGAAAATATCATACGATATTTTCAATCGTCCGAAGCCCGATTCACATCCCTAGTAACTGCCACTCCTTGCAGTTACCCCAAGCCTTATAAGAATAGTAATATTTACAATAATTCAAAACCAAGAAACTGTCAGACCCATAATTTACTGCTAGCAGCATTTTTAGTGGGTGAGGAGTCTTCTTGATAATTCAGACAGTGCTGCTTAAAGTTGTTTGCTTTGGGACTTGGCCATAGAAGCCATTCTGTGCTTTTTCCCTTATGTCTGCATGTCAGTACCCCAGACTGTAAAAAGTCAGGGCCCATATTGTTGTCTGTATCCAGTTTCCCTGCCGTTAAAATGAGGAGTGATGTTGAAGATGTATCAAAAGCATCAAGGCTATTGATTGAGAGTAGTAATTCCCATGTCTTCTGATGAGAGTAGTAATTGCTGCTTCGTGTAGGTTATCCCCATAATCCTCTTCTTCATTTCCTTTAGAGATCCAGGTTTATTCCATACCCCTCTGAATTAATTGACTGTTTTCTTCTTCACCACCTCTTCCAGAAGGGCATTCCAAGCATCCATCACCTTTTCTGTGAAGAAATATTTCCTGACGTTGGTTTTGAGTCATCATCCCTTGAGTTTAATTTAATTTCATGACTCATAGTTCTACTGTTTCCTATCCAATGGAAAAGGTTTAAACTATGTGCATCAGGTTCGAAGTCTGTGCATTTCAAACTGAAAATTAAATCTTGTTGGTGAGTATGGCTACGCTTAATATTTATGGGCCCAATAAAAACCAGAATACATATTTTTCACAATCGTGGGCAACAACTGTGGGGGGGGGGGGGAGGGGGTCATCTCATCCAGTTGTGGCCACGAGAGATTGGAACATTTGTGTGAATCTGGCATTGTCAGATCACAGAAGGGCGGGGCAGAATAGAACAAAAGGCTCAGACTTTTGAAACAGGGAAATGGATTTGGTAGACGTATGGAGGGTGGACTCTCTGAGCGGGTGCGATTATACTCATTCATCAGTACACAGCACATATAGTCCTTTGGAATTCTTTTTGTGCTCTAAAACCCTTTTACATGAGCTATTAGGAGGGGACATTAGATGCCTGTAGTTTTTGTACAACAAGCGATGCCGCACAAGCAGTCAGAACACTGACGCAGTCTACTCAGCCTGAAATCAAGGCATTGATCCTTTGTTCAGTTTCCATGCTGTAAAAAGTAAAAGAGACTATTGAGTGTATAAGGCTTATGTGTGTTCTGTGCATAAACTGTACCAAGCATAAAATTGGTTAGAAAAAAATTGATTACATCTGTTCACTCCATTTGGATTATGACAAGAGAACCAGTTTTATATAGAGTATCTATGCAATAATTTGAAGGAAAAGTTCCGATGGAAGGATCGTCTGTGGGTGTGCCCACAGGTTGAAGTTTACAGCCTGCTCTGGCTCATTTTCTTGACAAGCATCCTGATGTAAGGGGCCAGCGGAAGATCGAACACCAGGGTGTGTTTAGTATAATCTCAGTTTCTCAGTTTTTATAGATCGGTGTTTCCCACCTTTTTTTTTAAATCCCAAGGCACACCTGCATTAACAAAAATGTTGTGTGGCACACCCCCTCCACGGGGCAGGCCATGCCGACGTGGAGGGTACTCATTTGCTGAAAAGAAGAGCTAGGGAGGAAATGAAATCTTCACTAGTTTCTTTTCCAAATTTTAAAACAAAGGGAGAGCAGGGTGGAGACCCACATGAACCTGTCACAAGGGACTAGTGCCGTCTGTATACAAGTGCAGGAAAAGTGGGGAGTCAAGTGTGATGTGGGCAGCCAGTTCAGTTAGTTACCACGGTGTTTTCCAAACTTTTCACACTCAAGGCACACCTACATTAACAAGCATGTGACACACCAGCCTCCATGAAGCAGGCAGTATGGATATGGAGAGGACTCACAGCCAAAAGAAGAGCTATGGAAGCCCTGAAAGCCCAACCGCTCTCGCTCCCAAATTTTAAAACAAAGGAAGAGAGAGGGTGGAGACACATGAACCCATCACCGTGGACTAGCTGCTTCTATTCACAAGTGAAGGCAAAGGGAGACATCACTGTCGGGCCGATACAGAAAAAAAGTGCGGGAGAGCCGGCGAGCGCCTGCTCTCCCGACGCGCACACAGGCCACTCTCCTGTGCGCGCGATTTAGTATCGGCCCGCATGCAAATGAGGGCCCGCGGTAAAAAGAGGCGCTAGGGACCCTGACAGCTACGGGTTTGGAAAACGGACGCCGGCATAATTGAGCGTCCGTCTTCCGACACGTGGGCCGCCGGCCGATTAATTTTTTTTTTTTTTTTTAATTTTGGGGCCTCCGACTTAACGCTATGCCTTTGGGCAGCCGTTAATTTCTGAAAGTAAAATGTGCGGCTTGGCTGCACATTTTACTTTCTGTATCGCGCGGGAATAACTAATAGGGCCATCAACATGCATTTGCATGTTGCGGGCGCTATTAGTTTCGGGGGAGTTGGACGCGCTATTACCCCTTACTGTATAAAGGATAAAGCTAGCATGTCGAAAACGCGCGTCCAAACGCTGTACTGTATCGGCCTGTATATTGTGGGTAGCTGCTTCAGTTAACCTTGGCTTGTGCATGTGGCTGCCTTAGCTCCTTCACGGCTGCTACTCCCAACACTCAGAATGAGTCTCATCTGGTGCTCAGTGCACACTTTCCCTGTCTCACTCAGCCTGGGGATAAGACAGAGGCTCAGGAGAGGCTGGATGATGAAGTGCTGTAGGCACTGTGCATGCCAAATAAAGCAGGGCCCAGTTATCCATGTCCTGCATGTTGCCTATTAATTATCATACTCCAGGGCTCATGCTATTACTAGGAATAAGAGCATGCATGATGACGTGTGTTCCCAGAAAATAGCTCCTACATGTTTAAGAGCCACTCCTGTTTCTTGTTGCTGGGAGGTGCTGAGAGCAGTGCCCAAGTGCTGGCCTGGATCTCAGTATCAGGTAGTGGTAACTTTTCCTGATCAGGTCTGAAGGCACACTGGTTGTGAAACACTGTTAGGGATGATTTGCAATGAGAAATCCTTATATACCGACATTCGATCTTAATTGAGATATCACACCGGTTTACATTCAGGTACTGTAGGTATTTCCCTATCCCCAGAGGGCTTACAATCTAAGTTTTTGTACCTGAGGCAATGGAGGGTAAAGTGACTTACCCAAGGTCACAAGGAGCGACAGCAGGACTCGAACCCTGGTCTCCTGGTTCACAGGCCACTGCTCTCTTTGTAACAACTGTAACCAGTTGTTACAAAGATATTTTGCTTCACTTAATAGTCCCAAATTCAGCTCCAATCAGTGAAATACATTTTCTAAATCAGTTCTTCAAAGGCCTGAGAAAATAAATATGCTATTACCAATTTCCCGAACTTACAAATTGATTCAGTTTTAATCTCCTTTTGCAATGTGGAAAAGTTGAACTTATAAGTTTTATTGCAGGAAAAATGGAAACACATTGCTTATATGTCTTTGGAACAAAAATTAAAGTTGGATAGGGCTCAGGCGGCTTTTAACCCTTTGTTGCACCAAAGAGCCATTCAGTCCTTATGTTTTTATAAATATCAATATTATAGACTTATTTATTATTATTATTTATTTGTTAAGATTTCTATACCACTATTCAGTCAAGCCGTCATAGCGGTTTACATGGGAATAAGGCTACTAAATCTTAGCAAGATTCATGAAAGGTACAGAATCAAGAACAATTATTAAAAGCATTAAGGATAAACAAGGCCTACTCTACACTGACACAAAAGATTTAAAGATTAATTTTCAAAGGAGCTACATGTAAATTTAGCATACTATCAGCAATTTTCAAAAGCCATTTACCCGTGTAAATGCATTTTATGTGGGTAAATTCTATGGACAATTCAATGGCATATATTGTAGCAATTTTCAAAAGCCCATAATCATGGGTAAACTGTATTTATATGTATAAAACCCATTGTTAAGCGTGTCCATGCTTTTGTAAATCAGGCCCATAATAAATATGTTTACTAAATACTACAGCATCCTTTATGGAAGGAAGGAGACAAATATAAAAGTGTGTAATTTTTTTATTTTCCTTAAGGGCTTTGCTCTTCCAAACATCAATCAGGAGCAGATATGTGAGCTGAATAAGTTAATCATGGATTCTGAAGCTTTTAGGGCAATAGAAAATCTTCAGCCAGGTAAGGCTGCAGGAATTGATAGACTTGGCTCAGAGTTCTACAGCATTCTGAAATTCCAATTATTGGCTCCATTGAAAGACTTGTACAACTATGAGCTGCAGTATGGCTTCTTTTCACAAGAATTGAATTAGGCCATAGTAGTTATGCTTCCAAAAAAAGGTAGAGCTCTAACTGTAGCAAAAGTATATTGGCCAATATCTCTGTATAATGTGAACATAGATATTTAACTTTGATTTTGTCATTGTGCTTGAGTGATGTCACCCATGCTTGATGGCTCCAGACCAGGTAGGCTTCATGAAGGGGGTGCCATGATGTGCAAAATATCCATAAAGTCTTAACATTGCTCTGTAATAAGAAACTAAGAATTGATTCTTATTTTGGATGCTAAAAAGGTCTTTGATAAAGTCAATTCTGGTCGCCGCATCTCAAAAAAGATATAATTGCGATGGAGAAAGTACAGAGAAGGGCTACCAAAATGATAAAGGGGAATGGAACAGCTCCCCTATGAGGAAAAACTAAAGAGGTTAGGACTTTTCAGCTTGGAGAAGAGACAGCTGAGGGGGATATTATAGAGATGTTTAAAATTATGAGAGGTCTAGAACGGGTAGATGTGAATCGGTTATTTACTCTTTTGGATAGTAGAAAGATTAGGGGGCACTCCATGAAGTTAGCATGGGGCACATTTTAAAACTAATCGGAGAAAGTTCTTTTTTACTCAACGCACAATTAAACTCTGGAATTTTGTTGCCAGAGGATGTGGTTAGTGCAATTAGTATAGCTGTGTTTAAAAAAGGATTGGATACGTTCTTGGAGGAGAAGTCCATTATCTGCTATTAAGTTCACTTAGGGATAGATTTTTAAAAAAAGCGCGATCGCGTACTTTTGTTCGCGCAGCAGGCGCAAACAAAAGTACGCAGGATTTTATAAGATACGCGCATAGCCGCGCGTATCTTATAAAATCCTGGATAGGCGCGCGCAAGGCTGCCGATTTTGGGCAGCCTACGAGCGCCAAGCCACGCAGCCTGCCTCCGTTCCCTCCGAGGCCGCTCCGAAATCGGAGCGGCCTCGGAGGGAACTTTCTTTCGCCCTCCCCTCACCTTCCCCTACCTAACCCACCCCCCTGGCCCTATCTAAACCCCCCCTTACCTTTGTCCCTAGATTTACGCCTGCGAGAAGCAGACTTAAATCTACGTGCGCCAGCGGACTGCTGGCGCGCCGTCATCCAACCTGGGGCTGGTCCGGAGGCCTGGACCACACCCCGGGCCGGCACCACGCCCCTGGTCCCGCCCCCAAAACGCCACGTCCCGCCCCCGAAACACCGCCTCGTTCGGCCCCGCCCCGACACGCCCCCTTCAAAAAACCCCGGGACTTACGCGCGTCCCGGGGCTCTGCGCGTGCTGGCGGCCTATGCAAAATAGGCACGCCGGCGCGCGAGGGCCCTGCTCGCGTAAATCCGGGCGGATTTACGCGAGCAGGGCTTTTAAAATCCGCCCGTTAGAGAATAGCCACTGCCATTAGCAATGGTAACAAGGAATAGACTTAGTTTTTGGGTACTTGCCAGGTTCTTATGGCCTGGATTGGCTAATGTTGGAAACAGGATGCTGGGCTTGATGGACCCTTGGTCTGACCCAATATGGCATTTTCTTATGTTTTTATGTAAAGCAATATATGTTTTGGATTCTCGGTGTAATAGATATAAAGGGCCATTTTGTTCATTGGATTAAATTACTCTAGAGGCTAGGCTTCTTATTAATGAATGGATGAGCTAAATGGGAGGACAAGAGAGGGATGACTTCTTTCTCTGCCATTATTTATTTTAATTTGGAGCCATTAGTGATGAAATTAAGGCAGGCGAGATTTTTCAGGGAATCACTGTGGGGAGACAGAAATTGAAATTGTGCATGTTTGCAAATGATAAGTTGCTTTTTGTAGGCAACCCCCAAATGAGATTTTGGAAGAATTGTGCACACCTTTTCTTTATTTGAGTTACTTGCAGGTTTAAAAATAAATTTTGATCAATCTGAGGCTATGTCACCTATTAGCCCTACCCTAATAACACAGTGGCAAGAGCCCTTTCCTTTCAAATGAGCAGAAATGTATTTGAAATACTTTACCATTTTAAATGGCCCGCACACGTAAAAAACAGGGGTTATGTGCGTGGCTGGGCCTTGTGCGCTGCGCGCATTTTAAAAGGGGCGCAGCCGCACGCGTAACCCCTGTTATGTGCACAAGAGCCGGGCCTCCGCAAAGGGGCGGTCCAGGGGGCATGGCAGGACCGGAGGCGGCTGGTACAGCGGCCATTTGCCACTGTGCTGGGGGATCGCATGCCAGCAGGGTGCTGGTGTGCGCAACCTGCTACTGCTCCTTTGGAGGAACAAAAGGTATATTTAAAAAATTGGGGGTACCTAGGATAGGATAGGGGTAAGGGAAGGGAGGTTAGGGTAGCACTGGGGGAGTCCCGATCTCATTGCTGCGTGAATTAGCTAAATTCTACCCCTTGCGTGCACCGCCTGGGATTTTATAACATGCGCGCGCCAGCACTTGCATGTTATAAAAATCGCAGGGCCATGTGTGCGCCCACATATTTTTAAAAATGTACCCCTTAGGGATTTGGATTCCCAATGAATTGTCTCACCTGTATAAGGAAGATTATAAAGAAATAATTGCGTATTAGAACACAACTTAATCTCTGGCAGGAACTACCATTATCTTTGTCTGCAAGGACAGCGCTTTTCAAAATGGTACTTTTACCGTAGATGATAGATAGAATGCAGATGTTGTCATGTTGGTTAACGCCAGTAGATTTAACGCTCCTGAAATCAATGTTGATTCGTTATCTTTGGAAAGGTAGGAGAACTAGGGTGGGTTTATTAAGATGATAAGAAGTAAAAGTTATAGGCAGTGGAGTACCTAAAGTATTTAGCACCCGTGGTGGATATCCTTTGGCAACCCCACCCCCAGATTCACTCCCCACCCAGTGATCTCCGGTTCCCCTCTCCCTTACACAGGCTCTCTCTCTCGCATGCACTTTCACACACACCCTGCAAACAGCTCCCTCTCTCACACACAAACATGCAACCTCACTCCCATACACACACACACTCTCTCTCTCACTTCCTACCCTGTCCCCATCAGAAGCACAGCGGCAGTTTCCTCCTTCAGCCCCCGCGACAGATGGGGACTCTTCATTTTTGAGGCAGCACAGGGGCTGGTGCGGCTCTACTTCCTGCATCTGAGGTGTGGAGAGTGGGGGGACCAGCGCTATTGCTCTTCCTCCTGCTTCCCACCTGCGTGGACCCACCACTTCCTCTTCCAGGCTGCGGGGGTGCGGGAAGAAGAAAAGTCAATGCAGTTTCTAGCTCCAGACCCTTGGCGCTCTAGGTGGCTGCCCAATGCTCCCACTGCTCGTGGCCCAGAGGCCTCCCTCTTCTTCTAGCATGAGCAGGATGGATTCCACTCATGGCCGCCAACCTCCCAGCTGTCACCTGAAGAGGACCGCACCCCCTCCCCTTTAGTACGCCACTGGTTATAAGGTCTTGATATTCCAAATTTGATGTGTTTATATATGTCAGATGCATTCCTTTTGGCAGTGGGTCACAGAGGACTATCAGTATTGCACACCCCAACTGATGTACATTATGTCCTCTCTGATTTCCCCATTTGGTGTGGTTCACTTATCTGACGCAAGAATATCTCCTGAGATTCAAAAGAATGTGTTGGTAAGATCAGGGATCAGGGCTAATTTGTAGACAAAAAAGGAAGTGGAACTCCTGGAGTGGTGAGGAAAGGAGTGGGGCCAGGGCCAAGTGTGCTCTCACCTAAACTCTCCTACACACACACACTCACTCACATGTATATGTGATCACATCCTGCGGCAGCAGCAGTGAGGCTGACAGGAATTCACCTCTTGCTTCTTCACCCTTTCTCATGGACTTTCAATTGTGTCGGAAAATTGCACAAAAATCAAGGCTAAGTGACCGCTCTCGTCTCAGCATAAGTAGCTCCAACACTTTCTGCTCTCTTTCTCTGAGATCTGGGAGGGCCAAAAATGATCTTGCCACCACCATCGCTGCTGCCTTTCTGTGGGGGAGCCAGAACTGGTTTACTGCCTGGTTTACTTTTGTCTCCTTGGGTCCTGGAAAAGAGGAGGCAGGACACCATTCTTGGTTGTTCTGCCAGAAATTAAGTCCTTGGTAATTGACACAAAAAGGGGTTGAATTAGCATAAGTTTGAAACTTGTGAGCTCTAGCCAGGGCCGGTGCAAGTGGCTATAGCACTCTAGGCAGACCAATGAAATACCCTGAGTTGAATGTGCCCTCTGACAGTGGAAGATATATAGAGTTATGGTCATCCTCTTACAGTGCTCGTTCGCTCTCTCTCTCTCTGACACCTAGCAAGTGCTCCAGGACTGCCATCTTTCCTTCTTTCACATTTTGAAAAGGGCGCCCTCTTGTGCTCTAGTGAGGCCCCTCCCACTGACACCACTCTAGTCCCACCTAATGGTCATGCCAGTCCTGGCTGTAGTGCTCATCAAGGACAGGGTTGAAGCCCTGACAACTGGCACTATTGCTCATAAGTTTCAAACTTGTTAATTCAACCCCTTTTTTCTGTCTGTTTTTGCACTACAGCATTTGCTTCAGTATCATCCCTTCTTCCGTTCCTTGCAGAAGAGAAGGTGAGGGGGGGAGGGCATGGATTAGGGAGCAGAGTGGTTGTTCTCTGCTCTGTCCTCTCCTCTTCCCTGCAGCTTGCCTAAAGGGGAGGGGCTAAAGCAGAACACTCCTGCTGCTCTGAAAAGAAGTGCCAGAGCTACGTTACAGGCCATTCCCCCACAAATTAAGTCCTTTCAGTGATACTGGCATGGGGACCATTTCAAAAGTAGTGGAGCTTGATTCCTAAAACAAAGCTTTATTTCTACTGACAGTTGGTAAACTACAATTTCTTCCAGGGCTGGAATCTGGTTTGTTTTAGAAGAGAATAAAAAAAAAAAAAAAGAGTTGGGGGAAAGGGGGGTAGACAAAAGATATATTTGTTAGTGAAGTATGGCATTTGAAACTCCAACTGGAATACAACATCCTCCCAAAGCATTTTTTTTGCCTACTTACAGATAAGACACTATGTAAGATTGTTATCTATTGATCATAGAAGTGGAAAGAAAATTGGAGTTTGGGATGGAAAAGAACTCAGTAGGGTGAATTTTCAAAGATGTACGCGTAAAAAATAGCACATGTGTGCATAAAATGGCATAAATGCAAATATATGCTATTTTGTAAACCGCAATATGCACGTGCATATCAGGGACCATGAATAAACTTGCTCATGTAAGAAAAGGGGAGGGCCGGGGTGTTCCGGGAAGGGGCCAGCTTTTATGCACACAAGTTGCTATTTTACATCCTGCCAAAGTGATGCGCATAAGTCTTTCACTTGAGTATATTTACTCCTGCTCGATATCTGGTGTAAGTGATCATAAACATCTTAAAAGTGAAAAAATTATCGGATGGGGGTATGGGTGAAATGGGGGGCTTCAGGTTGGAGAGCCAGCAGGGTCTTCACGAGCTGTAGATGAACTGGACGAATGGTAGACTAATTGGTAAAACTGAGTATTTCGTTGCTGCGCACATATTATAAAATCCCCTGTCTTACAAGTAAAAGCTAACTTATGCGGGTAAATGCATCTAAATAATACGAGTAAAATCTATATGCATATCCCTTTAAAATTTGAAGTACAAATACGCAGGTATATCATTTGTGCACAATTATCCGGATAAATTCTGACTTATCTGGCTAAGTAGTGCTTTTGCTGCTACTTAGAAGGACAAATTCGAACGTATCCTGATAAATAGTGCTTTTTTTTTTTTAGAATTTTCCGGCTATCTTACATATCCAGATAAGTCTGAAAAGTGCTATTTAGACAGATAAGTAATGCTTTTCTGACTGAGGTGGTTATTTTCCAACTCACGTTATGGCCTTTTCGCATGCGTTAAGGCGTTTTGCATGAGAGAAAAACGCCTTAATGCATGCGAAAAGGCCATAACACATGGTGCGATGACATTTTTTAAAAGGGGAGGAGTTGAGGGCAGGAATTTTGTAAAAGGGGGCTGGCTTTGCAAAGCCATATCGCACAGTTTTAACGATTTTTTTTCGCAAATTGCATTTTGGGCATTTTTAGGCTGGAGATGGATTGGAGAGCGAGAGAGCGTGCCTCTGAGGGTGGCACCATAGTAAGTAGCAATTTATGCTATTATAGGAGACCCACCTAGTAAATCGAGGTGAGGTTCAGGTAGTAGTGTAGGGGTTAGGGGCCACTTTGACATGCAGAATGAGACATACGAACAGAACAGTGCCCTCTTGTGAAGATTTGATGTCCTTCGGATTGAGGAAGCTCACTCAAAGATGAGATTTGTACAATGTTCTCTCAACCTAGTTTGATGGACTCTCAACCTGGGTAACATCAAGCTAGGTTAAGAAAACATTGTACAAATCTCATCTTTACGTGTCTAATTCTGTCATTTTTTTTTTTAACATCATCCTTTTGAAAGAAACATTTCTTTATAGAAAAGGCACATTGATGACATTTACTTTTATGGAATGGCAACTTGGATGAACTTTAGACTTTTTATGACTGGCTAAATTCTAGAGACAAGAACTGAAATTTCAGATTAATAGCAGTACTTGTAAGTTATCTGTCTAAATGGCTTTTGAATATTGACCTAATCAAGTTTAAATTGTGATTTATAGCATGGACAGTACCTGAATTTTGAAAGAGAAACTGCAGGGAGTTGCCCTCTGCAAATTCACTTGCAGGCTCACAAGTATAACAAGCCCCATATAAATTTAAAAAATTGCCTTCATAATGTATGAGAAAGTGAGATTACATCCTGTGCATTATGACGGTAACTTTCAAACAGCTGTGCAGGCTTACATGTACATTCATGTGCCGGCTCAGGCCCAGAGATGCGGCCATTTTATAACATGCGTACATAATATGAAACTGGCTGTACACGTGTACATGTGCACACAATTTTATATGGACAAGTGCATGTTCACACAAATGCCAGCTCTACCATGTAAGCAGGGGAGATTTTGATAGATACGTGCGCCGACACAATAGCCCTTTTTCCTAGTTCGTCCCAGTTCATGGATCGGATTTCCTAACACACCCCCCCCCCCCCCCTATTATTTACCTTCTTTTTAACCCTGGCCCTTAAATCCCCACTGACTCGCCTAGTTTTTTTTAATTTTAATACTTGCACACTCTCCATAGCAGAAGTAAAGTTACACGGTAGGGAACTCCAGTGCGCGCTTGTGCGCATAAATACTTATACGCACATTTCAAGCTAATTTCCTGGAATGCCCATGCTCCGCCCCCTGATTTTTTTTTTACATTTTGATTTGTGGCATTCCGAGAGATATGTGCAAACTAATCTGCTTTTCAAAATCTTTGCAGCGAGCGCTGGCCCGAGACATGCACATATCTCTTGGCTTTGGTGTGCTCAGGGCTTTTAAAATTAGCCTTTAAAATCTCACCAGCTAAATATAAAGAACTTGCCAGCATCCTGGAATTTTTAAAACATGCCACAATGACTATGGAGTTTAATCAGAACGCAAGAGTGGAAAACTTTGTTTATCTGGAATAGTATTGCATAGATAGCATCACAGTTAAGGAATTGTTCTCTATTCTGAACGACTAAATATAAAAGTTATTTTAACTCACTGAAAGATATATTCAGAGAGCCTTGAAAAGCATGATGCAAAATTCTAATGATTTAAAGCTCAGAGTAGGCAAAGGTGGAACATCATGACCTTTAATTGCAGTCATGGTTATGCTTGATTAAGGTCATATCATAAAAAATGAGAGTGCTTTAGTTCATTGTTTTTGTTTTTTACAGAAAAGCTAGGGCACAGAGTGCACCTGAAATTCCAAAATAAAAACATGAAGGGGTGTGTATATATGATAGCAGTTAGGTAAAATAAAAACAAAAACAGAACATGGACCAAGATGGAGAATGCCACCCACTGCACATCTTGTGGGAGGTCTGCAATACTGAAGTAGCTAGTCAGCATAATGGGGCGGATTTTCAGAGCCCTGCTCACGTAAATCCGCCCAAAACCGGGCGGATTTACGCGAGCAGGGCCCTGCGCGCCGGTAAGCCTATTTTACATAGGCCTACCGGCACGCGCAGAGCCCGGGACTCGCGTAAGTCCCGGGGTTTTCGGAGGGGGCGTGTCGGGGGGCGTGTGGGGGCGGGCCCGAACCGCGCGGCGTTTTGGGGCGTGTCGGGAGCATTCCGGGGGCGGGCCCGGGGGCATGGCTACGGGGGGCGGCCCGGGGGCGTGCCGGCCGCCCTCCAGACCCGCCCCCAGGTGCGGCGCGCGGCGAGGAGGCCGCTGACGCGCGGGATTTACGCCTCCCTCGGGAGGCGTAAATCCCCGATAAAGGTAAGGGGGGGGGTTTAGACAGGGCCGGGCGGGTGGGTTAGGTAGGGGAAGGAGGGGAAGGTGAGGGGGAGGGCAAAGGAAAGTTCCCTCCGAGGCCGCTCCGATTTCGGAGCGGCCTTGGAGGGAACGGGGGTAGGCTGCGCGGCTCGGCGCGCGCCGGCTATACAAAATCCATAGCCTTGCGCGCGCCGATCCAGGTTTTTAGCAGATACGCGCGGCTCCGCGCGTATCTACTAAAATTCAGCGTACTTTTGTTTGCGCCTGGAGCGCAAACAAAAGTAGGCTATTCGGCGCCTTTTAAAATCCGCCCCCAGTATTTGTTATATATACACCCTTAGGTTATGTGTCTCCTTAGTAGATTCACTTAATTAATATCCACAGCAGTTATATCTATCTATCTATTATTTATTTATTTTTAATTTTATATACCGATGTTCCTGTAAAGAATACATATCGCACTGGTTTACAAGGAACTGATTAGCTTCGGCGTCTCCCAAATATAATACAAATACAACGCTGTTGTAAAAATGCATTCCCGATCTACTTAACTTGCTTGATTAATGTCTCCCGACATGGCCATGTTTCGATAACCATAGATTATCTTCTTCAAGAGAGTTTATCGTTTTTCTCCTTCCTGTCGGGTCACTCATTGCCGTGTGAAATGTTTTAAATCCCCTCTTTCTCTTCTGCTTTTTAAACCTGTCCTCTACTCCAAATATAACCAATGGAGAGTCACGTATAATACGTCAACCTATTTGTATCCAATCATCATTGTCTCAATACACTTGAATGGAAAGGCAGGACAATTATCATAATAATGACGCCCACTCAATGTCCTCCTTCAAACCATACGGGACTACTGTGTTTAATTTAAATATCCACTTCTGTTCACGCAGATTTAACAATTTTTTAATATCCCCTCCTTGTTGTTTATCTTCCACATTATCTATCACCGTCCAACGAAGATCCTCAAAGATATGCTGTTTCTCCAAACAATGTTCCACCAACAGTGCTTCTGTCATCTTGGTGTTCAATCGTGAACTATGCTCTATAAGTATAGTTCTCACTGCTCGTGCCATCCGTCCCACATAATTCTCGGGGCATGGACACTGTATCAAATATATCATGTTTTTAGTCAGGCAATTGGTGTCCCCTTTCCTAAAAAGCCTAAATCCAGTTACTGGGTCCTCCCATTGATCTCCCTCAATGGTGAGATCGCACATATTACATTTGTGACATTTGGAATGTTTCCCTTTGGAAACTTCCCTATGTTCAACATCTCTCAATATATCCGCCTGCACCACCCGGTCTCTGATATTAGGGCCTCTCATCGTAGCAATCAAGGGTTTGTCTTTGAACACCTCATGTAGTGCCAAAACATGCCAATGTCTACGTATAGAAGATATCACTGCTGGTGTAGATGTACACTGTGGTAAAATGCATGTTAAACTCTCATGTTCTTTTATGGTGCGGTATTCCAATAACTGCTCCCTATCTGAGTATTTTGCTCTCTTGTATGCCTTAGTTATAACTTTTTTTGGATAGCTTTGTGCTTTGAATTTTTGTTTAAGCCATTGAGATGGTTTCTCAAATTCTTCTTTAGTTGAGCAAATTCTCTTAAATCTAAAGAATTGGCTAACCGGCAAACCTTGTTTGAGAGCCTTCATGTGATGACTATGATAACGCAAAAGTGATTTTTTCTCCGTAGACTTATGATGGACTGTTGTATTCAAAACTGACCCCGTCCTTACGATTTCAACATCCAGATAATTTATCTTATTCCGATCTTGATTAGAAGTGAATTGGAGATTTACATCTACAGTGTTGATCCACAATAAAAATTCCTTCAGATCTTCCTCAGATGATTCCCATATGAAAAAAACTCATCTATATACCTGTACCAGTATTTTATATTTTTTCCACCAAATTGATCTATATGAGTGAGTAACTGGATTTAGGCTTTTTAGGAAAGGGGACACCAATTGCCTGACTAAAAACATGGTATATTGATACAGTGTCCATGCCCCAAGAATTTTGGGACGGATGGCACGAGCAGTGAGAACTATACTTATAGAGCAT